>NC_069377.1:4848484-5151515 GCF_021730395.1 Mercenaria mercenaria | reverse complement strand
TATTGCTATACGGCACTAAACTTGAACACCCGAGAATATGAAGTATAGATAATCAGATTGACTTTCATGTTAACATTTTCAAAACTATATGAGTTTATGGTTTTACAAGTTCTAAGTTAAACAGCTAACTTCTTGGGTGATAAAGTAAAGCTGAACTTCGGGATATGGGCTGGAAGCCAATGTTTGTTAAACAAAGGAATGCGGCTGCAGATTTTTAAAGATACATGACGTCAGATGAAATAAAAAATATTTTAAGGTTGTAAAATATCACCCAACGTTAGACATTTTTTTCGCTTTTGCCAAATGTTTAGAAATATTGGCATTCGCGGAGTATATGACATATAATTTACAAGGCTGTACTAAAACTGAAACAGAAATTGCTAAAGACTTAAATTTATCAAATTTAATGTAAACGATCTGTGACAATGGTTGATATAGTAACAGGAAATGGTAGTAAAAACTTAGAACTTACAGAGTTCTAAGGACTAATTTTGAAAACCGAATTTTATGTTTAAGTCATACACATTTCACTTTCGTAGTTTAGAATTCGTTTCAGTTGTTTAATTTGTAGTAAAGATAAAAAAAAACAATGTCTTTCTTGATTAGCCATGATATTCATCTGTAGGGAAGAAATTGTACACATATAATATATTAGAAGGAATCTCGTAAAGCCATTTTGCTGTTTTTCCAACATAGGCCTAATTATACACATCAAACGTTACGTTGCATTTTGTGAGTGACGTTGTCCATATAAAGTATGTAAATAAAGGCATGAAGTAAAAAGAAGTTAAAAGTTTCAATTCTTCATATTGGGTAAGTATTCTCACAGGCGCTTCAGGTTATATCAAATGGCGCCACTCACATAAGCATGAAAACTCCCCGATTATCCATGGCAGACCTTGTCTGGAAATCAAAGGCCTACAATTTAGTGACCTTACTACATGTATATGCGACCAGTTATTCATATTAAATTTCGTTCAAATCCCAAAATTTATTCGAAAATCAACATTTAAGGGCCATAACTCTGCTGTAAATAACCCAACTAAGACGTCTTGATAGAATGCTTACTGTAACGGTAAGCAGTTTCTGACAGTGTCCGAACAAGAATGTAGGTCGATTGACTAAACGCTCCTCGAACATTTTCCGGAAGCATAAAAACCACAGACCATGACCTACAATTAACGGAGAGCAGACGAGTAGTCCAGTGATAACATTGTCTGACTATGAAACCAGGTGTCACGAGTTCGAAGCCCTGCTTCTCCAAATGAAATTACTGATACTGAGACTACCGACACGTGCATGGGTGCGTTACAAATGACACACTAAAAAACCAGGGAAGCTTCTTGAATTGGAACATCTTCTGCATTATCTTGCAACTAAAAAAAAAAGACTTACAAGCACCTTTCTGGGGAGTTGCCCATGGGGGTTACCAGTGGGGGCTATAATTTCGCTTACGTACAAACTACAATTAACGCTGCATTTCTGAAAGGGAAAGATAACACCTGTTTTACAGCAACTACAACTCCTATTCCTACACTTCTCTTCGCTGTGCCTGTGGGACACACATCCTTTATGGTGATTTGGCTTTATTATGATTCGGTCAAAGACAACCATCTCCAGTAAATCTTCCTCCATGTCTGATGCATTTGTGGTGAAGTTGGCAGCTACTAGCAACGGTTAATAAAAACAAACTGATGGAAAAGCTAAACGGAGTTTTAACAAGAGCTGTTTTTAAAACACATATCCCTAGATGGCCTGTCAGCAGTAATTATATGGGCACTTTTCAGTCTCAATGACCTTTGGAGGTGTCATCCACATACCGTAAACAGTTATGCTATCATGGTTGATAGTTATATGCCTAGGCGTTCTTAAATTACTTTTATTCTGAAGGTTAATGTGATACTGACTTTGACCTTTTGACCCCAAAGCAATTTGGGGCATTTACTGACTAAAGACAGTCATGCAAAGAAATTAACTATAGACCCAAGCATTCTCTAGCTAATGATAACTGTTTTCAGTCATAATGACAAGGTGTCCTTGACCTTTGCTCCCTAAAAGAACACATTTCATCTACTGACGACAGGTAATCATCTTATGAAATAAAAGACGAGAAGTCGATAGTTCCAATTTTTGATAGCCTCGAGGTCACTGTGATTTTTACTTTCCTGACCAACAAAACAGTAGGGTTCAACTACTGACCACGGGTAATAATAATTTGTCACTTTGACCTTGAATTTCAAACCTACAAAGTCTGACACCTGTAGTTCAAGCAGTATTCATTTATTGATCGCAAGTCACTGTGATTTTGACCTTTTGACCTACTGAGCTCCAAAACAATAGTGGCCATCTCCCGGCCACAGGCACTTCCTGGGGAGAAGTGAAGCACCTCGATGTGTAATTATAAGTGGCCCAACTAAAAGTGAATATACAATGTTTGTTGTTCACAAAAAAAAAAGTTGAATCCTTCACAGTTTCTTCTGATCTCTTTTATTAAATGACAGTTTATTTCTCTTATAAGACCATGAGGGATTTAGACCACCTTATAATCTAAAAAGTATCAAAAAGTATCACATTGTGCTTGATTCCACACCTGAAACGAAATTAGTTCCCGACAAAAAAGTTCTTTGAAAAAAAAAATATCTTATTATTGTTTTATCTCAGTGGATCCATAGTGACAGGCAACTGGCAATTTCCGTGCAATTATGTATCTTTATCAGTTATTTATTATAAATGTAGATCATAACAACTGAAGAATGCCCCAATCAAATATGGAGAAAATGTAATCAAACAGAAACTAGAGCTGTCACAGGATCGAGTGACGAATAATACCCCACGGCCTTGTCACAGAAATATGGCAAATCTTAAGTTGAAAAGGGGCCATAACTACGTCAAAACATTGATGGTTTGTAGCCAAAGTCGAGCTTGACCTGTATTTTATGATGTTACACCTGTGTACCAAATATCATTTAAATCTGTCAAGCCCTTCATGAGTTATTGTCCGGAAACCATGAAAACCAACGGACCGACAGACATACAGGCTCACTCCTATATAACTTCCCACCCCAAACTTCGTTTGTGGGGGTATAGTTATCAAATTTATAACAGGTTCACTACCTTGTTCAAAACATAGATAAGTTTTCTTTACAGAATACAATAAAATGAGTAGAGTTTTGATTTTATTTATTACAAGACTTTCAGATCATTTAAAATTCATATCCTTCTTGGCTAAAATGTAGCTCTATACTGCTGGTGAAATTACATTTGATATTCTCAATGTTTGAAACAACAATCAGGATAAAATCTCCATTAATATATTTCATTATTATATGTATTTTTCATAGATGAAGTCTGACTGGACAGAAGTAAACAACAACATGTACTAGTAATACATAACAGTGACATTATCACAAACAATGCAAAATTTCAGGTAAAAAGAAAAAGTGCATTATACATTGAGCTGTCATGTCTAAAATAATATATAAACTTATAAAGTACGTATAGAATACATTAATGAAATGTAAGTGAATTTAATGTAAGAAAATATGAGTTTAAATTCTAGTATCAAAAACACATGCATGTTATGTAAATATCAAATTCATAGAAAACATAAATAAATATACAAATATACAAAATAAAAAAAAAGATTTCACTATTGAAGAATTTAGTATATAAAATCTAAAAAGTTAACAAGACATACATGTATACAAATTTAAAAACAAAGTAATACTATCAAAAACCAGGACAATTTAAGATCACATAGTCATCGTAAATTACAAAGTCAAAATTATTGTCAGTATTTTTAGTGATTATGCATATATGACATAGACTGTGTACAAATCAATTATATTTTGAAATTAAAAAATAACTAGATATAAAGTTTGATTTATAAAATGATTAGGTTTGTAAAATTTATCACAGATATGTGTCATGTACATATAGCTAATATATAGCTTGATCTATTGCTTTCATAACAAATTTTAATTTCTAAACTAACCAAAATGACTCAATACAAATCATGACTTGTCTTGCCTAGTGATGAAAAGTGATATTAATGTTGGTTTAGTGTCGTTTTTCAACAGCATATCAAGCAGTCTGTTAACCTAACCAGTGTAACCAGTGTTCCTGGATTCTCCACCAGTACTTACTTGTTCTCCACATCAACTGCCAACTTCCATGAATCAAAGGTGGAGGTCTAATGTCTTAAGGCACACTTTACATAAAAAAAATGTAACCTAGGGTCAAATTTGCAACCATTCAATTAATAATCTTGTGCTCTTCCTATTGACATGACTGAGTGGGCAAATGACATATGAGGAGGTGCTGTTATGTCTCTAGCAAGATTTGAACCAGCAACCTTCTGGTACAGTAGCTAAAATGTTATTACCCTAAAACTCTCCCATATAGTGAACATCAGACATCTGTCAAAAGCTGATGTTTATTAAAAATAACTGCAAACAAGGATTAAAATAAAAATTGGAACCAATTCTTTTCATACACAAGTGGTCCCAGAACAACAAGGGACTCTCATCACATGAAAGAAATGAAGGAAATACAGCACTGATAACAACTGAACAAAAAAGGCAAGGAGCTGATTTAAAGTCAGCAACCATAAACATTAATTTGTCCATCAAATTCACCCTTTCATGCAGAAACTTGCATACCGGTATTATGGCAAAGATTTTGTAATGACACGTTTCTCATTCCCACATCAAGGAATACTGTTGGTATTAAAACAACCACACTTTGACATCTAAACTTTATAACTTATTTTTAGAACAGAATTATATCCTGAGTTATAAGCCACGTTCAACTGTTGCCCTAAGTATGAGTACAAAAATTCAGATCTACTTCTCACGATCCAATATGCTGCCTTAAAATGAACTTCATAGCTAAAAATGAGTAGAAACAGCAAAATTTTGTATACAAAAATAAATTAAGGCAGGTTTAACTTATTATCACAAAAGGGGTGTTAATAATAATATCACAAGGGTTGGTCTAAATTATCACATTCAGTCCTTCCTACTTCTGAGACGTGTTTTACCCTCCTGCTTCTCGTGGATCAGTCCATTCTGATGGGATGTTCCATTCTGTTCTAATTTCTTCAATTTTGCTTCTTTGGCCTTTTTTGAGTACGTCTGGTAGTAGAAATTTGAGAACAAGGCAATATGGGAAAAGTCATAGAAAATAAGCGCCCAGTTGTACAGGTTTGGGTAGCCACAGTCGCTGTAGATGGCATATAACGTATGGAACAGTATTGCCCAGAACTGAATCTGAAATATACAGAAAAATACCTATAATTTTAGCTACAGGCCATAAACATAAATTATATACAATACCTAGAAAAATTTGTCTGAAATACAGCCTGAATTATAGTAATGAATACAAAACCCTGTATTCAACTCCCAACAGATATAAAAAAAAATATTCAGTGGTGGGATTACTTATTTCAGTTGCAACATTCCATGCATCAAAAGTTCACTGTTTCTAATGTTTGCAGCCTCATTTGACTGTGTGATTAAAGAAGTATTTTTATTTGCAAAGATGCTTTTGGCTCTCATGGATTTTGACAATCTGGGTCACACTTGGCACAAGTGCCTTGTGGGATTATGCATGGCAAAATCCATGAGAGCTGAATACTGTTGTGCAATACATATACAGAAAAGGTCATCTTTGCTTTAATAAATGCAACCAATTTTTTCCACTGAAGTTTACTAACCAGCTGCATAACTGTCATGTATCGTTTCCACCACAGATATTTCTGCATATGAGGTCCCATAGCCGCCAGTAGGTAATACGTATACATGAGAACATGGATTCCACTGTTAATGCTGGCAGAAAAATATGCTGAAAATATAATAAGTTTTCATTGTTTATTTCTATCACTAGGGTATAGTACTTCCAAGATTCTGCAGATGTTTTTGGAATGAAAGCTCGTTTTTCTTATTTAAATGAACTCTTCAATAAACTGCAAACTGGGTAGCATTCATTGTGAGGATTCTACTTATTAATTTTGATAAAATTCGAAGTTGTAACTCCATCCTTAGGTGCTTACTGCGGGACAACAGACAGTGGTATGTCCGAATACTTGTTATCTAAAAACATTTCGGAAAGCTTTAATGCAAGGATTCTACTGACCACAATTGGTGAAATTTTAACAAGAAGCTTCAGAGAAGATGTTACTAAACAGAGAAAGACAAAGGAGATATTGCTTGAAAAAGATAGAAACTCGGGGTATAATATGTTGTTTTAGCCGTGTATAAATGGACCATTCCATGGGAAAACCTGTATTAGTGAAATGATGTAATTATTGCATAATAAATAGTTTAAAATAAATCTTGCAGAAAATAATTGTTCTTTTTGTGCATGCCTGAAGAATCTGGAAACTACAATACTGGAATTCAGTTATTCAAGACAAAACAGATTCTATGAAGTTATTGTTATTTTAGTTGTCATGTAGTATGTACCATGAGAAGGTGGATTTATAAATGAAGCTGAAAGACCCGTGATGAAACCAAAAATGCTTAGTTATTTTTCTGTAAAATGTTTTCATACCATGACTAAAATTTCAAATGCATGATGTCGAGTTTGTGATATACATAATTGTCGCTAATGACATAAAATATGCATACCATGCATGACATTGTGACATCATACTGCTTCAAGACATTCTTGATGTCACGTCTTTCAACTCCAGTGGAGTTAAAAGTATTGTTACTCTTGAAATGCTACAGAGAACTTTCTCAAATTTTTAGAAAGGTAAATGGTCTTCATAAATATATTGCTTTCTTAATTTTGATTTTTTTTTTGTAACTAATACTGGCTTTGTAAGGCGTAAAAAAAAAATTGTTTGTTTCCTGTATCCCGACCTACCCTAAATTTTTGGCCCGACCCTAAATGTTTTTATGGCCTTGGAGAATATTTTTTTCAACTTTTTAACAAAAAGATGCAAAACTGCACTTTTTATGCTTTAAACATGGCCAGTGATGTTAGAAATCAACTTACTGATGCTCTAAATGCATAACCCCCTTATTTGTAATCATTTTTTGACAAAAAAAATAATTTCCGAAAAGTCTCCCTTAATAAAAAAAAATTTCCAAAAAAAAAAGTTTTCCGACCTACCTACCCTAATTTTTTTGAGCATGTTACCGGAAACAAAGAATTTTTTTTTAGGCCTTATGGAATGGCCCACATTCTTTGACTCATCTGGAGCTAAAAACTTAGATACCTTTATATTAACATATAATGTTCTTTAAGTCAATGGCAAAAAAGTAATTTAAAAGGTTCCAAAATAGTTTATACAAAAGTCAATAAATTTCTGTTTTTTGAAACTACTTCTATATACTTGAAAATTACATTTACAACTATAACAATAACAATTGTACTTACATTCACCTCCTGGTACATACTTCACACCCACATACCAGATCAATGGCATTGTAAAATGATGGTAAAGGTGTAAAAATGTAATCTGGTTGTTCTTTTTACGGAGCATGAAAAACACCTGAAACACAAAAATATATAATCATTGTCAAAAGGTCCTTCTTTATGATAAACCCCTTCTACACATCTTTTTTTATCAAATATATGTCACTGTATAGAACTTATACTAAAAAGGGGGAAAATGTGTAAGTGGCTGGGTAGCTCAGTCGGTAGAACATCGGAACGGAATTCTGAGGCCTGGGGTTCGAGTCCCGGTCTGGCTGCACTTTTTTCTTACCCGGTGACATATAGTTTATTTTTCTAGTTAATTTGATTATTTGTAAATTGAATTAAATTTTGTAGACATAAAAATAAAAATTGGGGGAAAATGTTTTCCTTCAAGTGCACCAGGCTGAATAAAGAATCTTCCCTATCTGGATTACAGTTTAATCTGTTAAGACTCAATTTATGTTTAAAGCAAGGTGAAACATTTAGAGGCGACAGGGTGGAACTTACTGTGTCTATGAGTTCAATACTCTTTGAGAACGTGAACCACCAGCAGGCTGCAGCCAGTCTGTCAGCTGATGCCGTGCCGTGTTCCACTGGCATACACACTTTACTGAAACTCCAGTTTAACCATGTGGTCATTACAAACTGAAATACAAAATAAGTTGTAAAATATCAGTTAGTATATTTCATCACAAAGAACTGATAGTACTCATCTTTGGCCAATTAGCCATGTCTGTGATATAAAAGAAATCCTCTGTTTAAATAAATGCAAGTTTTCAACTAACAAAGACTTTTCAAGAGCAACGAGGCATGGTACCAAAAATGTACTTTTGTTCAAATCTGGACTCCTGCTTTACAAATCGACGCCCAAGAAATAAAAGTCCGTAAGTGAAAAAAACAGAAGAAACAGGTCAATTTGGGAAAGCAGCTAACTAGCTGCTTAAGGCAAGTGGCTGATTAATACAGGTGGCTGTGAAGACATTTTCAACTGTACAGAAAAAGTGACAACTACAAATATACTGGTAGTAACATTATACATGAGTTGGTGTAATATACACTTCTAGGAGAATTTAAAAGCTTCAGTATTACACACATCAATTATTCTTATTGAAAATGAGACAATAAATAGTTCCGGTCTATGGAATACTTACTTCAAAGTAAATATACGCATTTAGCAAGACAAGACAAAAATTATAGAACATCATTAAATTATTCAGCTGGAATGGTTCCCTGTTTCGCATGATTTTCTGTCCTCCAAGGATCACAGCAAGATATGAAGTGGTAATTGCTAGTGTCGGCCATATTGATGAAACCAGCAACCAGTCCTGCGTCCGGTTGTCTGTAATACAGAAATTACATTTTTAACGCAACAACTTATGTAGATCAACAAATGCAGATTGAAATTTGTTTGTTGTACATGTATATATCTGATGCTCAGGAAAGGTTCAGCAGCCAGAGAAATAGTTGCTGATATTTCATACTTTTTCTATAATTATAAAATAAAACATGTACTGTAAAATTGTTTAATTTCGTTGGCATGAAATTTTGTGGTTTTGGTCAAAACGACAATTTTGTGGGGATATGAATTTGTGCCGGATTTCAACTTTCAAACATAAAATGAATGGGAATTTTACTTGTTTCTTGGGATTTAATTTCGTGGATAGACTCAACCACGAAATTCAAGAAAATGAGTCCCCTAAGAATATTAATAATTTCACAGTATATCACATGCTTGATGATCAAGCACCAAATACCTAGTGATAGTTACTTGTAGTTTTGACCAAATTTCTGAACAGATATTCTTAATTTGCCAGAAGAAAAGAAGAAAAAAATAATTTGCAGACTGGATCACCTACAGGTCTCTAGAAATATTTAAAAAAAAATTGACCCCAGTTTTTTATCTTGAACTTGGGTTACCTGACCCTGAATCAGATGTTGTCTGCCCCTTGCCAAGATCAATATAATTATGGGAGGTTTGATGATTATAGGGCATAAAATAATAGTGAAACTGAGAAGCATGCAATAAAACCAGCACTATTACAATATTTGATGCCATGAACCTGGTACCTGGTACCTTTGGGGTACCTGACCCTTAACAGTAAAAAAACTCTTCTATCCTACGCCAACGCTTATATGAGGTTGGATGTTAAATGAGATAGTAGTTAAAATGATAACATATAACAGCTTTTTTATTGTATAGTCAAGCTAAAAACAAAAAAGTATTCGCCTTTGAAATAAACTATTTACTTACCTGGGATGGATGCTTTCACAACCAGCTCATTCAAATGGTCTTGTAATGGCATGTTTCCTAAATAAAGATGTCAATTCTGTCTCGAGTCAGCAGGCTTGATCTGTCCCTCTTTAATTCCCTTAATTACAGTTCTAGCCTACAACGAAAGTGTAAAACAATTTAATTCAAAACATTTTCTGCATTCTTAGTTGTAGTTCAAACAGTACTGAATTATGAATATCTGAATACCATCAACAATACAAAAACACTGGCTAGAAACTGTTGATGAAACTGAAAAGGCAATAGGAATTAAATTATTAATTAAATTTTACATGACACTGTATACAATGATAAAGAGATTCGTAATTTTATAACATCTTATACTTAGTATAACACAAAATATATCAATTTTAAACATTTTGAATTGGGGAAAAAAGTAAACCATATCTTTCTTGCATATGCTGATAAACTTAAAATATATGTTGCCTTTGAGATTATGGATATTTCAACGTTACTAAAGAACCTGGCTACAAAGCAAACACCTTAAATACAGGTAACTCCAGTTACTTTGGATGGCATTTTGGTGATCATTCTTGACCAACAAACAATATGCCAGCAAATATTTTTATATAATTGTGTTGACTTGAATAGATTAATATTCAAATAATAAAAAAATAAATACATGTGCCTCTGCTGAAGTAAGCTAAATACACAACTAGCTTACATTGATAGGACTTTTCACACGAGTGGTATCATGTGCTCGCACCGTAGTAAATATAAACAAACTGGTAACATGGGTTCTTTAAAACTTTTTACAAAACTGCAAAAATAGAGAATGCATACTTACAATTGCAGTTATTTTCTTTCTAAAATGATTTTAAAGTTGTACAATTTCGATCAAAAGTACGTGAGTATCAATTCAAAATCCTAAAGAAATATCCACTGCACTGCCCCGACGCGTGTGGGGAATCCTCATGATGAGACATGATTCAACCAATCAGAAACGTTTAACTTTGACCTTTGGACGCAAAATGGTTCAACGCACCGGTTCTGTTTATTTGTGTTTTTGTTACCCAGGGAAACACCGGTAATTAGCAAACGGTTCTGTACTTGTTGCCTGGATTCGAGCTATTTATCAAGGAAAAGGTAAGATTCCATTTTTGTTTTAAGATATTCTGTGAATATTGAGCATATTTTGTTGTCTTAGCATTTTTTAAAAATTGATTTCCTGGTTCACTGTTGCTATTTTTGTAACACGTGTGTTTGAGGGGTTTCCTTGGTATGTTAGGGCTTATAGAAATTTGGTTCAGGAAAGAGTTATCTCGTGGTCACTGTTGCACATAATGATAATATGTATTTTATTAAAAGGTATCTTTATTGCATTGTTTATTTCCCGCAACTCAAGCATTTTTATCAGGTTATGGTGTGCTGTTAGGGCCATCATTGCCAGGGCAAAAATTACCATTTATGATTTGTGATGTGTGAAACTGAAAGTGAGTGTTTGTATGTAACCCATATAGGCGATTCACCCGTAATGTTAATCAGAGGATAGTGCAAGATACAGAAGACACTCCAATTCCTAGTTCTTTAGTGTGCCAGGTGTTAAGTACCCAACATGGGACTGACGTATTCCTGTGTTAGTAATTTTTAGATGGAGGAGAGGGGGCTCATATTCACGACCCCTGGTTTCATAGTCAGACAGTGTTACCAATGGACCACTGCGTCCGCTCTGAAAGTGAGTGATTATATGATGCACTTGATTAAAACAGAAGAACATGTTGCAGAACTTTGCAAAGATATATATAATGTGAATATATTATACTACTTGCTGCTATTTCCGCGTTACATCCAGTCTCGCGGTATTTAATTTTTGCAGGAACAACAATTAATGTGCAACACTGCCATGCCTACAAGAAGCAAATCTGACCTACTTAGAAAGCTGATTACATTTCACACCTTACTTTGGAAAAGTATAGGATAATTATTTTTTAAATGCCCACATTGATCATTTGACAAAGTAAAATTGGAAATATATGAATTAATAAGTGGTATGTGTTGCCGAAATATATTTAACGAAATTATCCTGCCACTGTCTTAGATTTGCAATGTAATAATTATTATAATGTCTTACCAGTGAAACTATTTTTAAAAATATGTGGGTTCAATAAATTTTACATTTTCAAAGGAAGTGCTTTACCAAGTTGGATGTTAAATCCCTAGGCAAATGTCAAGGTCATATGCATGTACTGAGTTATTAAGAAATAATAGCAACATAATGTTGTTTTTCTTTCATTTATTCATTCATTGATGATTTCCATAGTATCGCGAAAATAGCACGAAACAGGGTATACATTGATATGCACGAGTTCTGCAGTGGAAATATGGATCACTGTAGGAGCGCAATGTAATTGTGCATAAAAATACATGCACATTTCTTCATACTTACGCTGTATTAGTAAAATACACATCTACCAGCTAGTCAATAGTAGACATTTTTGAAATTTTTCCATGATTATCTCATAGAAAGTATATTACTAGACACTAATGAAACTCCCACTGCACAAACTTCAGCTTTTACTTCAAAACTGATGATGATCTGCTGTTATTTTGAGATAAAAATGAGTAATTAAAAAAAATTTCATCAATTCTTAAAATATTTATTTTAGACTTTATAATAACTTATTATCAAAAGCAGTTTACAATGTTAGAGAAGCCAGCTGCAGTTCTCAATGATTTGAATTTTGTATCACACAATAATTTTAACAGATACAGAATGAAATTAACACAAAAATAGACAGGTCTGCATTATTTGTAATTAGTATAATAAAACAAGAGCTGTCACAGGAGACAGGGCGCTCAACTATTTTGATGCCCGATAGTGAAACTGGGCACATCTGAGGAAGCTGGAGCTGTCACTAGTAGAGTGTTTAATGATTCCAGTAAGAATGAAGATATTGGACAATATCTTGAGTCTGTGTCCAAAGTATTAAGTAATAAGAGAGATAAAGAACATTAAATAGGTATAATTCAAAGCAAAAAGGGGGATAATTCATGAAATATTGGTGCAAGAGTGATTTTTGCACCTTAATTGTGTCATTATGATGTAGGTGATGATGTGGAATAACAACTTCAAGTTTGAATCAAATCCATTTAGTAATAACTAAGATATAGTGAAAATGCAGCAAAATAAAACTGAAAATCTAAGTAAAAGGGGGGCATAATTCATGAAATATTGGTACCAGAGTTATTGACCTTGTGTCATATGATATGAATGATAAGGTGGAACAGCTATTTTAAGTTTGAATCAAATCAATTTAGTAATAACTTAGATAGAGTGAAAGTGTATCAAAACTTTAAACCTGAAATTCGAAGTAAAAATGGGGGATAATTCATGAAATATTGGTGTAAGAGTTATGGACCTTGTGTCATAATTATGATGTGATGGATAATGTTGAATAACTATTTTAAGTTTGAATCAAATCCATTTAGTAATAACTGAGATAAGGGTGAAAATGCTTCAAAACGTTAACCAAAGTGTGGACGCGGAAGGACGCTGGCGCCGGGTCAAGTAGGACAGCGCTCCATACTTCATATAGTCAAGTTAATTAAAAGTAATCCATGTCATCAACAAAAATAGAAATAATTAAGATCTTCCTTCCCCACATGATACTTATTAAATTATTTTGCGATGGGCAATGCTATTTCCATGCTGCATTGCTCAAGACAGAATACAGGTTAGGATTTATCATAAAACTTAATGAAAATGCAGTCTTGTTACACAATGTTCTTTGATAGACATAAAGAACGAACATCCGAGTGATCTGTATGAAAATATTAATGATTGTGTAAAGGACACCTAAATAGAGAAACTGGTTCAGCCATACCAGTCCACATGTTGAGGTGGCAAAACAGTGCTCAGCATCCCGTACAGAACACAGAAAGCTTAAGCAATAACTAAGATCATTTCTGTATCAGTATAAATGGACACAACTGTCTCGAAATATAAATTTATATGCAAGCAGTTAAGTTTTGGTAACAGAAATTGCTATTGAAATCAAAAAAGTTACTCTGCCTTTTTAATATTTTCATGTTAAAGGGGGGTAATTAAGGTTCATAAAATATATTTTTCTAATTGGGATCTTGCTCTCTGTCATTAATATTTTTGTTCCTGAAGTAAATCTGTAAGAGATTACGTTCAAGAAGAGGAAAATGTCATTAAATAATATCTACATGTCTAAATGCGATAGATTACTTGTATAACAAAATAATTTTGGTTTTGGCTAATATTACAATTTTGTTTGAAGCTGATTATTGGATTGGCTGTAAAAAAAACCAATTGATGAATCCATTGTGCCTTCAGTCAAACAAATATGATTTTTTTATGACACAGCTTATATCTGTGTGCCAGTGTATCTTTCTGACATTCACAAATATTAAGAAGTCAAGTATTTTTCACATATGACCATCACTTGTTGAAATACCATTGTAGCTGTAAAATAATGCTCAATTCTTTCATTTATAATCATATATTTTGATCATTGCTAGGTTGTTAAAGGGCAGTAGCTTTTTCACTGCTCTCAAACGGAGTCAGTCCACTGGTGCAAAATAAAAAAATCATAGCTTGCATGCACCTTGACCCCTCCTGATCAGTATGTGTCAGACTTCAATAGTTACTAGCAAATGGGTATAAATTTTAGTCAAAAAATAAAAAAAAGAAGAAAATTTGTTTGTTATACATGTAAGATCAAAATACCTTTCACTCATGAACGCCATCTCTTATATTTTCACTAGTTAGTATGCCACTCGTGAAAATATTGTATGATGTTCACTCATGAAAAATATTTCAGTCTTAACACTAAAACAAGCAAAATTTAATATCCTCTATGTTTTTTCTTTCTGACGCAACTACAAAACCAACAGTGTGGGTCAGCTGAATAATTAATTATTAGTTTCCTCGTATAGAATGTATTCATATAAGTTTAAAGTAGGCAGTTGCCTGAAAATTTTTAAAGGCCCTCTGTAGCTGAATTAATACTGTAGTGTTATTTATGATAAATATTCAAAATAAATACCGACCCATAATGCATTCAACTACCGTATCTAACCAGGATTTTTGCTTATTTAAGTACAAATGGACTTGCCAAGATGTAAATACATAGGGAAGTAAATTTGCGGACATGGAAAACAGTTTAACTGATGTCCATTTTCAAGGACATTATATTGTGCTGAACTTACATTTTTTACCTTAGTGAACTAAGTATTTATAAGGTATAAATATAAGATACTTAATAAGTATCTCTAAGCCATTGACTTTTAATACCTCGGTCATACTATTGATGTCATGATTAATACCATATTATTTAACATAAAGCTGTGATCAATGGATTATTTTTGTGTAAATACCTGGTCATTGTGTGTGCAAACTGTGAAGTTATATGTTCAAACATGCATGATTGTCGGAAAAACATGTTAGTTCAAAATGTTGGTATTTCTGTCAAATAAAATACATTCAATTTATACCTTTTTGACATACTTTTAAATCTGTGTCAAGGAAAACGTTGAATAGGAATATTTTGAGTGCTAAGCAAAAAAAGTAAGTGGACATTCTATTTTTTAGTGTTAATTGGAGTTTTCAATTAATTTATAATAGTATTCTAGCAGATATCTTGTGATCTTTGTATTGTATGAATTTTGTAGAAATGTTATTCTCTATCTTAACAGATCTTATAACAGATATATCCAAAATATATTGAAATTAAGTTTATTGATTTCTGTAAATTTCACAGATAAATGATGAATATAATTTTCACTCAAAAAATTGTAAAGGTTAATGAATGTTATGCTTAGTGAAAAAAGACATTCCATTTACTTTCAGTAGTGTAAATATATCTGTTTCTTTAATGGATTATATTTCTTTTCTTGTGGTCCTTATCATATATATTAATGATATTTTGTGTATTTTTTAGATTAAACTGATTTGAGGTACTAAAGTATTGAAATATGATCAAAAGTTGGAAAAGGTGTCATTTTTCTACATTTATGTTTATATTATAATAGCATGTAAAAAAACTGAAAAAGTTTGTATAATTAAACAAGTCAAAAAGTTAATTATGGTTAAAATGGCTGTCTTCACTGTGATTTTAGCCATGCAGGCAGAGTGATCCCTATGTTGATTTGACAGAAAATTATGCGTTGATTTGTTCTCCGCCTGTGATTATGCGGAGAAATACCTGCAGAGAATATTGGTTGAAACTAGTCTTTACCGTACATGCATTCGCTACTTAAACTATTAGACACTCTCAGATCATTAATATTCAAGGGGACCAATTTTCATGGTTTAAGCAATGCACAAAATTTAAAGGTCCATTACTAAGGGAAAGTGAGTTGGCAATTTTTTTCATAAACAGTGCATAGACTTCTGCAAGACACTAAATAATGAAGATTGGCAGATCAAATTTTACAGAAGGTCTTTGGAACTCAAAGAAATGTATGATTTTGTGTATTATGTTGAAATTTCAATGAATCGACAAAATGACCCCCCAGGTCTTTTTTACTTTCTTCATACTTCATAGAAAAATAATTGTACATATACTGCGACTTATTTCGAATCTCTACATACCAACTTTCATTTTCCAATAAAATGAAATAGTTTCTGTGCTTTTTAAAAGAAATTAAAATGTTCACTTTCCTTAGTATTGGACCTTTAAATTCTATGAACAAGCAAAATTCCCATTCATTTTATACTCAGAACTTGAAATCCATGAATTCATATCCCCACGAATCAGCCTGATTTTGACCTAAACTGTGAAATTTTGTTGAAATAAACTAATTTCACAGGATGCGTTTCAACAAAAACTACCAATTTCTCATTGAATATTTTCAGGGACTAGACAGACAGTGCAATGATGGAGTTGATAGTGGACAAATACAACCACTTCAATGAGTTCTACACGTGGGCTCTCTCTGTCTCAGGTTTGTATATTATATGTACCATTATATTATGATTGTTGCTGGCGGCAAGTGATTCTGTCTTTGTAGTCTGCAGTCTGATCATGGTCTGCACTTTTCGCCGTTCAGTCAGTATCTTTCTGTTAGCACCCCTTTCAACAGTTAATGGTACTGTCCAAATTGAAAGATGGACAACTTCATTATAGAAATTTTGCAGGGTAAGGATTAATAGAGAGGTTGTGATTTCATACCTCAAAGTTAGGGAATTCGTTTATGTAAGATTTCCAGCTTCATATGGGAATGCACAAGATTTCTCTCTTTTCTGTAAAAGCACATATTTTCGCTGGATCAAAATTTCACGAATTTGAAATTTTGAGAATTAATGTTCGCGAGGTTTAATAAAATGATATCCTACTTTAATTTGAATTGTACTAATGGTTAATATTTACACAAGGATTAATTTTCGCAAGATGTTGGGCCTGGCGAATATACGAAAATTTAACCCTCGCGAAAATTTCTGCTTTTACAGTATATCAGGAAGTGTCTGAGGTGCAAATTTCAGAATGTTGCATACTATTTACACATTCATTTATGCTTGTAAAACCAGAATTTGAAATTTCAAGCATGAAGATTTACCAGTTGAACCATTCAGTAAAATATCTTACAGTCTGGTGTAAATTTCTGACAAACATTTGCTATTATATATAGGGATTTACTACACATACTTGTACAAGTATCAAATTGCAATCTCTATATTGTATACAGATGTAATTGCACTTACAAGGAAGGTGTCACATATTTCATGGTGTTGTTACTTTGTATTCAATTCTTTCAGATTATAAATGGCTATGATAAGATCTTAAACTTGACTGTCATAGTGTTATTGCAAGCTACATCAACTTTATTTCCATCTTAAATGTATAGAAATATTAGATAATTATGTTAAATTACAGTTTCCAAAATAACAAGAAAGAGACTTAAAAGCTTTCACATATACTGTGAAATCATTAATATTCGTGGGGAACTAATTTTCGTGGTTGAGCCAATCCACGAATTAATCCCAACGAACAAGTAAAATTCCCATTCATTTTATGTTTAAAAGTTAAAATCCTCGAATTCATATCCCCACGAAATTGCCGTTTTGTCCAGAACCACGAAATTTTATGCCCACGAAATTAAATGATTTTACAGTATATTTATTATCATCAGTGCATGATGATCATGCAATAAATACACTTGAAAACCTAATAATTCAGTTAATCTTACCCTGCTAAATTACTAAAATGAACTGGTCTATCATTCAATTTGGGCAGTACCATTTATTGTTCCAGTGGGTGTTCACTGAAAATTTTCTGACTGAATACACCCATGCAGGCTGATCTTGGTCTGCACTGGTCGTAAAGGCAGAATCATTTGCCATCAGCAGGCTAAAAGTTAATTAAAGCCCCAACAGGAGTATATAAACCACCAGATGGTGCTGGACTGACTTTTTATATATTACTTTTTAAATAAATCAATATATAGTGCTATAATAGTGGCCATGCAGCAAAATGAACTATGTGAGTAACGAGTATCGGATATTGTCGCCTCGAGTGGGTCTGTTGTTACAGTAGTTTAAGATCATCATACATTTAATGATTGACCATTATGATTTGTATTTAAATACTTTTATCTCAGGAAATTGTTTCAGTACATAATATGTATCATATATATATCATGTATAATACTATCTCTAATTAAAAACACAAGATTAATTTGAGATGTTCATATCGTAGCATTAAAGGGACCGTATCTATATAAGTATATAGAAATATACCTTAAAATTCATCAATATTAATGAAATAAAAATGATAGTTTTATCAATTTTGACTGATGTTTTTATGTCTTAATAACAGCAAAATGTTCCACACACACATTAAGAAAAATGGGTCTAGCATTCCTTTAAGTATTTGTACAAAATACAAAAGTATCTGAAATTCCTTGAATTATATTTTTGATTATAACTTCTATATTTCAGACAAAAGAGTTGAGAACTGGTTGCTCATGCAAGGGTATGCTCCGACACTCATCATTACTGCAATATACGTCATCTTTGTCACCTGGATCGGACCTAAGTTCATGGAAAACCGAGAACCATTTAGACTCAAGTGGCCAATAGTTATATATAACTTTATATGTATAGCCATCAATTTTCATATATGTTCAGAGGTGAGTACATACACACGTTTTTAAGTAACATAAGTTTTTGGACTAAGTCAAAATTTCTTTGTCAGTCAGTACAACTACAAGAAGAGCCGAATCATTAATTAATCATGACAAAAAATTGGATAGATATGTCTGAAATATAATGAACAAGCTGAAATTTTCGATTTGGGACAATAACATTATTCAAGGAATTTTGAACACAATTCTGAAGAAATTTGAACACAAGTCTGAACAAATTTTAGTCCTCATTTGCCGTTAAGCTAGAACCAATTTCATATGCACATAAAGTGTTAAGAGAGGCAGTTTCATTAGACTCAGCTTGTCAGTGATGAAAAGTTCTGTCTACGATCACATCTTTAGAGCCTGAGTTAAATTTAAAACATAGATGTAAATCAACATTTTGACCCAGCAACTGCATTAAATGACGTCACAAATGGATCACACACCTGATGAAATTAATGATTTAATATGGAAAAGTATTAATGTTTAAAGTTCTGTTATAATTTAATAGAATTAAAAGATGTATATATACCAGTAATAAAAGTATTTGTACATTTTTCAGCTTCTCTACAACACGACGATGGTTGGGTACAATTACTCCTGCCAGACTGTTGACTATTCTGATAACCCATATGAAGTTAGAGTGAGTGCTTATAACTGTTAAACCATAACTATTCATGGGGGACTAATCATGTAGCTAACATCTTAGTTGTTGCATCGTTAAATGCAGAATATATTGTATCCGATATGGAAATATATTGTTGGATTGTCTGTTGCAGAATATATCATATCCGATATAGTATTATACAATGTATTGTTGGATTGGCCGATGCAAAATATATAGTATCTGATATGGAAATATATTGTTGGATTGTCATCTGATATAAATGCAAATTGCTGATTGAAAGAAAATAAAAACCGATATGGAATGATCTTTTTAAGCATATTGTATAAATTGTTTCACTTTTTAAATAATTATTTTCAAATTAATATATATGAGCCGTGCCATGGGAAAACCAACATAGTGGGTTTGCGACCAGCATGGATCCAGACCAGCCTGCGCATCCGCGCAGTCTGGTCAGGACTCCATGCTGTTCGCTTAACAGCTATTGGAATTGCAAATAGGCTTTAGCGAACAGCATGGATCCTGACCAGACTGCGCGGATGCGCAGGCTGGTCTGGATCCATGCTGGTCGCATACCCACTATGTTGGTTTTCCCATGGCATGGCTCATATTTGTTGTCCTCTTCTCATTTCAGATAGCCAAGGCTTTATGGTGGTTTTATTTCTCAAAATGTGTAGAAATGTTGGACACAGTGTTTTTTGTTTTACGTAAAAAGAACAATCAAGTTAGCTTTTTGCACGTGTATCACCATGCTACAATGTTCCCTATCTGGTGGATGGGAGTTAAATGGGTCGCTGGTGGACAGTGTGAGTATAATTGATAGTTGAAATAAAACTTTACTTTCAAGATTTAATGACGCATGTCATCTACAGATGTTTGAATACTGATATATGGCAAACCATTTACAATGTAATGACCAATTCTAGCTTTAACAGGGAAGAAAATGTGTGTTAACAGAGAGATTCTCGCCTCGCGTGTTGTTAAAACACCTTTTTATATTTGGGCGGTCCGTTGTGAAGTGTAAACACATTATACGGCCCCAATACGGATAATTAAAAAAAAAATGACGTCAATGTGAAAAAACAATGCAAACATTCCTGCACATTTCATGGAAATTTAATGACGTTGTGGGATAATTTATTGTTCTTTTACACGTTTTATACTAGAACAGTGTTCGCTCTTTTCGTGTTGTAACGTCTTAAGAATCCCTCGGGAAACGTTGGTACCCTGGCCCCCACAGGCTCGGGCACCAACCAATCCCTCAGGATTCTGCAGATGTTATAACACACAGAAAAACATGCGTTATCCCTACCTTAGAAGCAGATTTGGTAGGAAAATAGTCAAAGTTGACATTGTTTTGTGTATTATATTCAGATAAAGAGGTGATTTATCTCAGTTAACTATGTAAAGTGACAAGATAAGAAATTACAATCTGAAAATTTGGCAGCTAGAACCTTGTTTTTATATACAGAATGGATGAAATGATGCTTTTATGTACAGACTCTAGGCAAATGTGAAATCCTTAGATTTAAGGTATTACCAGTGGTCTTCCATTGGGCAGTTGGGCAGTTCCTATTAAATTCTGTTTTGCTGTTTTTATACTACTTGCTAATTATAGACATTATATTTTATTTTATTGATTTTACATTTTAGTGAAAATGAATCATTTTTCATTTTTTTCAGCATTTTTTGGTGCCATGGTCAATTCTTTTATCCATGTCATTATGTACACATATTATGGCATTGCGGCGCTCGGACCTCAATACCAGAAATACCTCTGGTGGAAACGATATTTGACAATTATTCAACTCGTAAGTAAAGCATATTTCCATTTAGAACACAATTTTAAAAGAGGCAAACTTGAAGCCTGTGCTCCCCTTGCCTTCTATTTCTATCTGTAAAATAAAAGAAGCAGAAAGTTCAGAAAACTAGAGCTAATTGCCCTGATAGATGTTGTACAAGTGAATACCGTAAAAGCACTTATTTTCGCTAGGTCAAAATGTTGCAAATTTGAAATTTTGTGTATGTTGGCAATGTTTAATTTTTGTGAAATTGCAAAAATGGTATCCTACTTCAATTTGAATTATACTAAAGGTGAATATTTCCCCAATGATTTATTTTTGTGAGGTGTAGGACCTCATGAATATATTGAAAATTAAACCCTCACGAAAATTTCTGCTTTAAGGTAATTGTGGGTCACAAAATTTTACAAAACACTGGAGGGACCAGTAGACTTTTTGCATGCAGAAGTGTTTGCATTTATATGATTATATCCAAATGTGATCGAAAATATTGTTTAGCATTTATGGATGATTGGATAATTATTGGATAACATTTAGTGAAGATGGCACTTTCTATTCAATTCAATTCAGTTCATTTATGTCTCTGAAATATTGATCCAAACTTATGATTAATTCAGTCCTGTCTGTTAATATTTGTCAGTGTATGAGCACAGACAGCTGAAATTAATTTTTAGTGCTTTCTTTATAGATATACTTGCAAAGTAATTCCATAAGCTCAGTATACTATATGCCTTCATATTTCATATTAGGAGTGCATTTTGATAAAAGTATTAAAAGAGCTAGGAAATAGAAAAAAAATGAATGTTACCATTTGTATGCATTTATCATGAAAAGTTGGAGTTAAAAGTTTTTTTTACAACAGTCAAATTTAAAAACAATCTAGTGTGTCAGGAATTGAATGTTCAGTATTTATTGTTTTAAAATTTAAGATAGTGGACTTGAACTGACAATAAAATATATCCATTTCAATACAAAGTATCTGTATGCTGTTACGGCATTCTGTGGTGTGAATAGAAAGCAAGGTGTATGTATGAACATCAGAATTATGCTGAAACATTATACAAGAATGCGGAATCCCACAAAAATTACCAACTGCCTGCTATTACAGGTCCGCTACCTTAACCATTTATAGTCAGCATTATTTATACTTTACATTTATGTGTATTTTTTAGTTTAATTGATTTCTGTCTTTTAATTTATGATTTTCAGCATGAAAATCCAGTGTTGTTTAGCATGCAATTTTCTAGATATTTTCATTGTAACAGGCAGCCATCATTATACTTTATGACATTTATTATCCAGTTGGAAGTTGTAGCTATGGTTGCTATACAGTTATATCTGTAATGCTTTGCTTTTTACACACAAAAAAAAAACATGGGTGCGGCGTAAACAGACCTATCTAATGCTTTCTTGTAACAAAACATTTTATATTTCAGAGTTGAAACAGCCCTGTATACTAAGAAGTAAAACACTTAACAAAACTTATTATCAGTCAATAACCACTTATTACATACTCACTTATCATGTTTCTTAACCCATATCATGCTAGACACGATTGATTCTGCCTTTGCGATCAGTGTAGATCATGATCAGCCTGCACATCCATGCAGTCTGATCATGACCTACACTGTTTACCATTCATTCAGTATCCTTTTGGTCTGCACCCCACTTATGGTACTGTCCAAATTAAAAGATGGACAAGTTCATAATAGAAATTTAGCAGGGTAAGGGTTAAGTTTCAATGAAACCTGAGAAGTCATTATTTTTACCACATTGACATGAAATTTCATGTTTGTTTGACATCATTTCTTTGTGTTCTTGCGCTAAAAATTTGATATTTTTAATTTCACCCTGTTAACATTTTCAAGGGTTATCAATATGTAAATGAGTATGTAATAAAGTGTTTTTAATAATGCTTTGAGATTTTTTAACTAACTATATCGTGGATAAATGTCACCTTCATATAGTTGCATAGTATCTCGGCTTCAGAACTTGCGCACGTTTATTGATACAAATCTAATAAGTTCTAAATATAGCTTCTGCTAATGATTCAGATATTTTTATCATCAGGCAGAAAAGACAGTATAGTACCAAGTTTCAAGCACTTTTACACAGACATGCTATTATTCTAGAAAAATGTTCAAATACATTGGAGCTTTCCTTTTATGTCACATTTGGTAGACATAATAATAGCACAAAATTATACTTAGTCAAAATGTTGTTAGTGTAAACTATAGTTATCTTCTGATCAGTATTTAAGAAGTCACTCTGTTTTGCTTGCCAAATATCCACCCGTTTGCTTGCCAAATGTCCACCCTGTTTGCTTATCAAAAGTCAACAGTGTTTTCCTGTCTCTGAGAAACTCTTTTTACTTGACAGAAGTTCATGCTATTAATTTGTCAGAAACCCAACCTGTTAATTTGTCAGAAACCCAACCTGTTAATACTTGTCAGAAGTACACCCTGTTAACTTATCAAGGTTACCAAAGCCGCCCCTGATTGCTTGTCAAATATCAGTCCTGTTTTCTTGCCTTGTCTCTAACTTTTCAAAAACCCACCCTGTTTGCTTGTCAAAATGCCACACTGTTTTTTTTACCAAAAGCCATCCCTGTTAATTTGCCAAAAGCCAAACCTGTTTACTTGCTAAAAGCCCACCCTGTTTACTTGCCAAAAATCCACCCTGTTTACTTGCCAAAAGCCCACCCTGTTTACTTGCCAAAAGACCACCTTGATTACTTGCCAAAACTCCACCCTGTTTACTTGCCAAAAGCCCACCCTGTTATCTGCCAAATGACCACCCTGTTTACTTGCCAAAAGCCAACCCTGTTTACTAGTCAAAAGCTCCACCAGTTTTACTAGTCAAAAGCTCACCCTTCTTACTTCCAAAAGTCCTCCCTCTTTAATTGCCAAATGACCACCATGCTTTACTTAACAAAGGCCCTCTCTGTTTACTTGTCAAAATTTCATCCTGTTTACTTGTCAAAAGTCAACTCCACTGAACAACCAGCTAAGAGACTATGGGATTGACTATATTTGCCAGAAACCGATAATTAGATAAAAAGTAATGATAATCCATGGAAAAAATAAACTTCAGTTTGTAAAATATTTTGTGTGGTGAAACACTAACGTTTCTGCTGTTCAAGTAAATATTGTTTTAAAATTGTTGTGTTCTGTTGTTGCTCCCATTTTATATAATGTCAGATGTGCACTACTTATTGTGTAAAGTAAATTCCTATCCTCGATTTGCACTTCAATATAAATACAGCACTGACTGATTCGAAGTTTTGTTAAGTGTAATAATGTAAGAATGTTTGTTTTTGTCCACAGATTCAGTTTTTTGCTGGTATGGTGTATGGTCTTCAGGGCATTATAGTAGAATGTGATTACCCGAGGTGGATGTTGTGGACGTCCCTTATATATGGTGTGACGATTATCACTCTATTCTTAAACTTCTATATTCAAGCGTATATAAAGAAACCGAGTACTAAGGTAATACGATCGGATATTTTTACATTACCGCTACATTGTGTTGTTTTTTTGGCTATTTTTAGATTCAGTTCAACATTGGAATCATTCACGCAGTTCAGTCCCTTGTGTTGCGATGCGAGTTTCCACTATGGATGCAATATGCTGTGGTTCTTTACGCATCCTCCATACTCGCCCTCTTTCTCAACTTCTATTTTCAAGCATATATCAAATCACACAGACGAAAGGTATACTTCTTTCATTGAGCCGTAATATTTTTGATATTCTTTTTATCTTTTTGTTCGTTTTTTATTTGCCTTTTTGTTTGTTTTTTATTTGCTTTTCTTACAAACTTAAACAGGCTTGAGAAATAATTTAATTTTATTGGCATTTAGTTATGCAGTTTGGGCAAAAATTTTGCGTGGACTTGAATTTATGGATTTCTAATTCTAAATATAGAATGCATGTAAAGTTTATTCGTTCTTTGGGGTTAGAGGAAACAATGCAATCTGTGAAATATGGTCCACCAAGAATTCTTAAAGATTTCACTGTTTATGCTCTAATAAAAGTAAAGAAAGTAAGAAATTGCTCAGTCACAGATGGTCTGAAAGTTTATTGTATCCTTTTAATAGTCATATTTTGATATAAGGAGTTTTAATTTCCTTATTTTGACAAAAAGTTTTAATTTCATGGTTTTTGACATAAAAAGCTTTAATGTCCTAGTTTCTCTAAAGCAACAATTTTGTTGGTACCAAGAAATCCATGGAAACAGTCACGCTTGAATAAGATAACACAGTAGACCAACAACCTTGTAAATAAAATTCAGCAAATTGCTTAAAGATGTATATGGAATCAAAATTCTACCTTGCCAACACATTATAATTCAACATCTCCAGAAAAAAAAAAAAAACATATGATAGTTCCGTTTTACGGTATTTCAAACTAGCTTATTTTTCATCTTTGACAAAATTTTTGTATACTGTTTATTGGTTAGTTTTAATATTTCATTTTCTTATGTGATTTACAGGCCAAGGAAGTGGAAGGAAAGAATAATGGACAGGTTGCAAATGGTGTTTCAAATGGACATACAGAAAGTAAAAAGACGAAATGAATACCTCAAACCCATTCAGATTTTATCAGTAAACATGACAACACTAGGGCTCAATACTCATCTATATGCCTGTGGAATAAAGTCGGGTCTTTCTTGCTGTGAAATCTAAAGGCAAAACTTTTAGATTATAATGAAAGACAAACATTTGAAAATATTGTGTCAAATCATTGTAGCAGTAAGGTTTGTGTTCTTGTTAAAGTTTTGCAGATTTTCTTCTGAAGAAACCTGTTTTTATTATGTAAACATTCTAGAAAATCTTAATCAGATTGATGAAAATGTAAAGTAATTATCTGTAGTAAATCTGTTCTATGTATAATGTACCGTACATTCCAGCATATAATGCATTTGAACATGTGTACCACCTTCAAATCATGAGTGCGTATTATATATAAGTGCGCATAATATATGGGGAAATATGGTATGATTTGTATACTTGCAATAATTACTGATAATCCGATTTTAGTGCCTGTCATGTTGAAAACTTACTGTCATGATCTCAAAAGTTTCTTTTCTTTGGTAGAGATCTGTAAGTGCCATCATTTGAATGCTGCTTCCTTATTATTAATGAATTTGGATTAATTGAGCCGTGGCATGAGAAAACCAACAGTGGGTTTGCGACCAGCATGGATCCAGACCAGCCTGCGCATCCGCGCAGTCTGGTCAGGATCCATGCTGTTCGCTTTCAAAGCCTATTGGATTTAGAGAAACTGTTAGCGAACAGCATGGATCCTGATCAGACTGCGGGGATGCGCAGGCTGGTCTGGATCCATGCTGGTCGCAAACCCACTATGTTGGTTTTCTCATGCCACGGCTCAATTGATTTAAAAAATTTGGTTCTGAGAATGAGTAATTTGAGTTTCGAAATCCAGTACTACCTGCAACGTAATTTTTCTTCAGGTCTTTAATTACTGTTTGATCAAAACAGGTTTTGTTTCTATTTTGTATGTTGTTGTTTTTTTTGTAAGACAATTTCTTTTGTGAGACAGACAATTTTTCTTCTGTGAAACAATTTCTTCTGTTAGACAGATATGCAATGGTTGATCGGCAATACCATAGGTTAGATATACATGAGTGAACGGGCTGGATGTTTCTGAATTTTACTTTCATTTGCTCAAGATCTGAATTTACAGTTTGTTAATGAAAAAATGAATTACATTTGTTGCTGTCTTCTTTGTGTAATTAGAATAACAAAGAAAAATTGGCACAGTGTTAGATACATAATGATAAAAGTCAATACATTTTTGTTGCAGGATTTTAATAGAAAACTTACTGAAAAAAAGTATGATATTATAATCTTGTAATGTTTCATCATTTCATTGTATTCATTTTTATTCACCGGTTACATGTATTCCTCAATATGCATTATCAAACACAAGGGTATATTTCTATTTGAGTGTTGTTGTTGTTGTTGTTGGAAGTGCTTGGACATTATTCACTTTCCATTGAATTTATCTAGAATCATGTTCATTTCATAAATGTGAAGTTTGAATATAAGTCATTTTAACATATTTTTGACATTTCAACATATTTTTGACATATTTGTTGTATATTTTTAAGAGTTTTTGATACTGCAAAGTGATATTTTTCATTGTATGTTTTATTAAATGGAGCTGCATTATTTATAGAATTAAACTGTTTAATTTATCTTTGATAAGCACTTTATTATATTATGTGTTGTTGTTTGAAAATTTCATTTTTATAAAGTTTCACACATGATTACCATTTAATTTGAGTTGTAGATTTGTGTACCTTGCACAAAACCATTTTCTTACATAAAATAAAACTTAAATTAAGACAGAGAAAACAAATCATGCAGACCATATACGGTACTGCTGTATTCACTGTGCAGAACATGTTCCAAGACTGTTCCAGAACAATTGTCAGTCAAATGCTATAGAATAGGAACATAGAATGTTCAAATTGACATACTTAAAGCAGTCCTGCCGCATTGGTTTCATCATAAAATGAAAATCGTGCCTGCACTACTTTTTCAGTGAGCACAGCAGGAAACGTGTTCTTGATATTGTTCCAAGGTGTTTTGATCCTGTTCTGTCCATTCTACATGTCTTGCACAGTGAATGAAGCAAGCCTTATATTGGGAAGCAGTCAGTTTTTATCCAAGACAGAAGTTTTTACATTAAATTAATATTATAATGCATGGGAAAAGGACTTGTATCCTGTATTTTACATTGTTCTATCTAATTTTCATATAAAGTTTGCATTTATTGAAAACCCCGGTAACCATTGTTATTGGCTCTTACCAGTATTGTAGAATAGAATCTTTTGTATTAAGTTCTCTTCATTTATTTATTTTGAAGATATTATAATAGTGGTTAGCAGTTTGATACTTTATTCGGCATTTTTACAAAGCATAAAATCAAATCTTAGTTTTATATACAAGGCCTTATTTCAGTAGAATATACCGTAGATACCCATGTATAATGCACACCTGTGTATAATACGCACCCCTGGTTAATGCAACAAAATGTTAAAAGTCATAATGCTTGTTTTAGACTTGAGACATAGAAAATCCAAAATATTCAGTAGCCTGTATTTCTAAGAATAATTTCTAGACTTGATATTAACCTAATAGATCTATAAAGTTCTCTGATTATGAGTTACTTGCCCCTTTCCTCTCTGTGGGTTTGTGCTTTGCCAAGTTCGGCCTGTGAGTAAGCCATACAGTTATCTTATACAAAATCAGCAGTTCTACCCAGGTGGCTGCGTGTGATTGAAATCATGGCCCCGACAGGCAGATAGGGGTCTTTCTACACCTTTAGAGGAGGAAAGATGCTATGTATCTGACTTGTGTTAGTTACTTTGAATATGTTCCTTTTATATACTGTTTTGTGGAGTAGTCAGATTCATTATCATCTAAAGTCTTGTTTTTGATGAAAAGTCTTTCTCATGTTAATTTTACTTGCTAAATTCTTTTTAGAATAGAAAAACCAGTGACTATGTAATATACAGTTGATGAATAGAATATGCAATATAAAATTATCGAGTTTCCCAAATTTTATATTGTTTTTGATATTTTTTTTACTTCTTTGATCTTAGATTTTTATGTCTGTTTAAATTATTTTGATACAACTTATGTATTGTTATGTTATTTGATATATTATTTAATGAAAATGATCAGTTTAATTTCTAATCTTATTTTTACATTCTTTTGTGATGACTTTGTGTAAATAAAGACTGATTTTCTTATCATTTTTGTAGCAATCTCTTGTTTTTACCCAATGAAATCCATCCTACATGACATTTACTGATGTTTTTATCAAGCTTTCCAAAGCTGTTTTACTTCAGTGACATGCCAGAATAAAGTTCAAAGAATGATTATCCCATAAACTTCTTTCATTTTTGACCTACTTAAAACAGTTTTATCTCAGAGTGTCATGTAAATTACATTAATTTTCTCATAACTACATTGTACATTTCATTGATAGTAACACATTTTGTTACAACATATAACCAGTTACACAAATGAGCCGTGCCATGAGAAAACCAACATAGTGGGTTTGCGACCAGCATGGATCCAGACCAGCCTGCGCATCCGTGCAGTCTGGTCAGGCTCCATGCTATTCGCTAACAGTTTCTCCAATTCCAATAGGCTTTAAAAGCGAACAGCATGGAGCCTGACCAGACTGCGCGGATGCGCAGGCTGGTCTGGATCCATGCTGGTCGCAAACCCACTATGTTGGTTTTCTCATGGCACGGCTCAAATACATAATTCATACACCCCTGCATTAAGATACTGTGATAACAAAATTGATTTGTATAGACCCCCTTTAGAAAGAGGGTATATTGTTTCGCTCATTGTCAATCTGTTCATTTGGTCAGTTGGTAGATCTTTTAGTTTCCAACCAATTAATAGAGTGTTTGGTCACACAATGATCAAACTGTATAGGATGATTGCCAGTGGCCAATAGATGACCACTAACATTTTGGAGGTCAAAGGTCAAGGTCACAGAGACCATGTAGACTCTTAAACTGTTTCCACTAAACAGTTAAAGAATGCTTTGGCCCACTGTCTTCAAACTTCCTAGTATGATTGTCTGTGGTCGGTAAGTGACCAAAATTGTTTTGTAGGTCAAAGGTCAAAGTGACATTGACTTAAAGTGTTTGACTAATAACTTTCCAGACTAATTGCCTATGGTCAACAGATGACTCTCACTGTTTTGTGAATCAATAGGTCAAAAGTCTCAGTGACCTTGAAACTGGAAAGAACATCCGCTCAATATTTGAACTACTTTTGGTTTTTCAAATTTCAATAGAATGATTACTTGCTTGCTTGCTTTTGAGGTCGTTTGGGCAAAGGTCAAGGTTAAAACATACAAAATGACATACCCAGTAGCCTCTGACAGGCCATTATAGGCAGTAAATGTGTTTTACAGATAGCGCTTGTCTTTTCTCATGTTTCTTTCAATTTATTATTAAGTCAGTAGACATTTCAAATGTTTTTACAAACATACAAATCAATATTTTATAACAGGTGATATATATATATATATAGAGAGAGAGAGAGAGAGAGATAAAAATATGTATTACAAAAGCCAGTGAAATATAAAACTTGAAGTGATGTGTATAAAGATACGAGAAATACATGCATGTTATAGCATAAAATTGTTTTGTTAACTTAAATTTGACACCAGACTACATTGTCTATGATGGTATGATTGACTTAGTGTGTGTTCTTGTTCTTTAGAATTTCTTGTTTCAGGAGTTATTTTGCTCAAGTTTGATAGAAGTTTGTATTTTTTCTTTGTAATATAAATGAGCTGCACCATGAGAAAACCAACATAATGGCTTTGCGACCAGCATGGATCCAGACCAGCCTGCGCAGTCTGGTCAGGATCCATGCTGTTCGCTTTCAAAGTCTACTGCAATTAAAGAAACCATTAGCGAACAGCATGGATCCTGACTGCATGGATGCGCAGGCTGGTCTGGATCCATGCTAGTCGCAAAGCCACTATGTTGGTTTTCTCATGGCGTGGCTCAAATGTATGTGATCTTTTAGTATTCTACTGGTTTTTCACTGCCTGTCCATCTGTCATTCTCTTGCACTAGATTAGATCCTGTGACTTTAAAAGTGCAGGTTTCTTTTCATAAAACCTAGTACACAAGACAGTTAGTATTATAATTATATTCCAAAAATATGACAATAAGTGGTACAAGAAATCTTTTTCATGAAACTTGATACATAGACAGAAGGCATTACTAGTATGTTATTTGATATTCTCCGTTTGTTCATCTTTTCATCTGCCTGCCCTTCTGTCAGTCTCAAATGTTTGATTCTGCCATAAGTTCAGAAGCACAATTGATTTTTCATGAAGGATGGGATAAAGATAGAAAACACTATGGAGAATTTGCATCGTATTCTGTTCAGTAATGTGTGATGTTCATTGTTATGTAGATTTTATAGAGACTATAATCCAACCCTATTTACATGATATTCTGATAACATTACAGTCACTCTGTTTAAAATAAAAATATACAAATTGAATAATCTTTTCTTCTTTATTTTTACAATCTGATATATGGATATAATCATCCCTCGTCTTAGTAGTTAAGCTTCCAAAGAAGTTTCTTAGAACTCCAGCAAGTAGTTGGGGCAAAAAGCAGGAACAAGATATGCACATCTCCAGTTTGGAGTGAAGCTTCCTTTTAAGTTTTGCTGAATATCAGTCAGGGGTTGCTGATGTTTGTTTGTTTGTTTTGGGTTTAACACTGTTTTTCAACAGCCAGTGTTCCAGGATTCTGTACCAGTACAAACTTTTTCTCTGCAAGTAACTGCTAACTTCTCCACATGAATCAGAGTTGGAGGACGAATGATTTCAGACACAATGTCTTTATCAAATCGTCACAGAGAACATACAGCCCCCCGCCCCACTCCACCAAGGATTGAACTTCCGACCACGCAATCTGTAGATTGGCACTCACCTTATTGAGCTAAGCGGGTGGGTAAAGGGGTTGCTGAGGAATACCACTGACAAGGATGGCGCTATAGTTAACTAATAATCAAAAGGCAGTAACTCAATGAACTAGCTGTAACACGAAGACAGCATGTGCATCCTTTCTTGAGAATGGAGCTTCCTATGAATTTTCGTTAAGGTATAGGCCAGTGGTTACTAAGAAATACTTTAGACAAGGATAGAGCTTTCGTAAATGTGGTGGAAGACCTTGGAGGATTGATGACGTTCGATACTAAGACAATATCAAACAGTTGCCATGTTTTCTGACAAAACATAATAATTTGTACAACTTAAAAAGTCACTCTAGAAACATTTGTGTAAAATTTAAAATTTGGCCTTCTGTTTCTGACAAGACTTGTTTCCAATATATACAGATAGTGAAAAATGACCACACCCTCTGGTGGCCATTTGAAAAATCTTGATAGAGGGTCAATCTGGGACTACTTGTATGAAATCAGACCAGCAGTTTCATACAGGAAAAGTTTCCAATATATACACAAAGGGAGAAGTGACCACACCTCTTGGCAGCCATGGTTTTAGAGGAATCAACATAATTTGAACAATCTTGGAATAGATTATATCCAAGGATCATTTGTGTGAAATAATTTTAAAATCAGGCCAGTGGTTTCACACCAGGATTTTTTTCCATTTTATAGTGATAGTGACAGCGCCCACTGGTGGTCATTGTTTCAAATGTATTGGAATAATTTGAACAAGCGTGGTAGAGGGTCACACAAGGACCATTTGAGTGAAATTATTTCAAATCTGACTAGCAGTTTAGGTGAGGCCGTTCGAAGATTTTTCTATATTTAACTCTGGCCACCCGTGTGCAACCAAGTCGAACAGTTTGAACAAATTTGTAAGAAGACCAAGACAAAGTAAACTGAAGTTTCATCCACTTCCACCACATGGTCGAGAGTGAAACCTATGAATTTTCACTGAATTTCAGCCAGTGGTTAATGAGAAATACTCCATAGATGTCACTGTAGTTTACCGATTAATCGAAGGGCAATAACTCAGTGAAGTCATCTGACCTGAATGTGAAAATAGTATGCCCATCTCCTATTTGGGAGTGAAGCTTTTTATGAAGTTTCCCTGAAATCCAGGAAGTGCTTGCTAAGGAAAACTGGACAATAACTGGGGCTATATAGTATACTTATGTTGAATGATCAAAGGGCAATAACTCAATGGAAACTCATCTAACCAAAAGGCCATATACCAATAACAGAAATTGTTCTTTGTTTCATATAAAATTCAGCTACTTCAGAACAATTTTGTTACAGTTTCTAGATTTTCACTCCGTCGTAGACGAGCAAATGCGCGAAAAATGGAAAAATTAGGATCTATTTATTAGGGACTTCTTTAGACTACACCACGGAAGCACATTTTTGACCGAATAACTGCATTATAACAAAAACATGCAGACAATTTGCACATCTTCTCTTTCAAGTAAAGGTCCCTATGAAGTCTGAATGAATTCCAGCAAGTAGTTGCTGAGGAATACTGCGGACAAGAAATAATGCTATAGTATACAAATGTTGAATAATCAAAGGGCAATACCTCACTGAAAAATCATTGAGTCAGAACATGATGAAAGTCTGCCCATCTATTTCTTGGATGTGAAGCTTCCTATGAAGTTTCATTAATTCAAGCAAGTGGTTGCTGGGGAATATTCTAGACAAGAGATGGTTCTTTAGTATACTAATGTTGAATATTAAAAGGGCAATAACTCAGTGAACTAGATGCCCACAGGCAACATGTCGAGCCCGCCAGCTGTCAAAAGGACTGACAGTTATGATACTATTAAAAGAATGCTTTCGAGTGGAATCCTATGAAATTTGTCAAATGTCAACACCGATGCCGATGAGAGTACAATAGCCCTCCTTATAATTCAAACAGTTAAGCTATAAATGGCATTTCTGAAATTGTCCAACTGTATTAAAGCCATATTTGACCTTTAAACTCGAAGTGTGACCTCAACCTTTAAGATATTGACATGGGTGTTGCATGCAACACGCTGTCTCATGGTGGTGAACAATTGTGCCAAGTTATTTTAAAATCCCACAATCAATGACAAACTTATACCCTATTTTTGACTCCAAGTGTTACCTTGACCTTTGGGACATTAACGCGGTTGTTGCAAGTCACACACAGTCTAATGGTGGTGAACAACTGTGCCAGTTTATTTTAAATCCCACAATCAATGACAAAGTTATTGTCCGGACAAGGTCAATTATTGCCATATTTGACCTTTAAACTCCAAGTGTGACCTTGACCTTTAAGATACTGACGCCGATGTTGCACGTGACACACCACCTCATGGTGGTAAACAATTGTGCCAGGTTCTTTTATAATCCCAAATTCAATGACAAAGTTATTGTCTGGACAAGGTCAATTATAGCCATATTTGACCTTTAAACTCAGTGTGACCTTGACCTTTAAGATATTGACATGGGTTTTGCGCGCGACACGCCGTCTCATGGTGGTGAACAATTGTGCCAAGTTATTTTAAAATCCCACAATCAATGACAAACTTATGGTCTGGACAAAGAAATCCGGACGCACATACACCGAACAGCCATTTATTTATTTGGGTTTTATGGCGCACAAACACAGTATAGGTTATATGGCACTAAACAGGCCTACAAATTTTGGTTCCACCGAAAAGCCATTTGGACAACTATGTCTTCGCATCCTTACGGGCTCGACAAAAATCATCCTTCCCAAACATGAGGACAATATAAGCATCTCCTATTAGGAGTGAAGCACCCTATAAACTTTCACTGCATTCCAGTCAGTGGTTGCCGAGAAATGCTTCAAAGAAATGTGGGATGAATGGACAGATGAAGCGGCATCTATATGCTTCCCCACCTGGGGAATTTTCAAAATTGCTTAAGACCATGTTAAACCTATCAAATGTGAAATTTCAGCTTTGAGATGCATTAACTAGTTCTTTGACACAGTGATTAAAGGCAATGAACTGTCCAAAAGTGTGGCCCTTTTATGCAGTATTTTCCAAAATTCAAGGCATATACATGATTATATGCTGTTCATTTTTCTTGTAAATTAATCCTTTATATGATTTGTTAATGTTCAAATTTCTTGTTGATCTAACAAAAATATCCCTCAAAGCGTATAAGCAGGCATATCTTTATCAAATGGTGGAGATAGGGAAAAGAATCAGTCATCTGAATAAACCACTCAAGTATCCACACAGAGTTCAATGAAATACAGACAAAAGAGTAAAGGTTTAAGTTTTAATCATCTAACTTTATATGGATATTTGATGGACATCAAGAAAAGAGTACATTCTGATATTATGTCAATGAATGAACAAGATATCTATAAAATTTCAACCAAATATTGTTCTAGTACAAAAATATCTGTCAGTAAACAACAGCCATACATGCAATATTTAAATTATGATGTGATCATTTTTTTAAATTAACAAAAAGTTATTCAAGGCATTTTGTTTTAAATATCTTATCTGACTACCTGTATTCAGACACCCAAATACAGTCAAATTTGAAGTACGTGTATCTGTTCCAATATATACCTGAACATATGATTTTTAACAAGGACTGCCTAGGAGAACAACACTGTCTGAAGAATTAATATTTTAAGTACATAAAAATCATAATTTTCTTAAGATTTTTTTAAGACTTTACTGAAATTTTATCTAAAATCAATCTAAAAATATATCAAAGAATTAATTTTTGTACATAGAAAAACAAGAAAAACAGAAAAATATGAATCAGACAGTGCTTTTACCCCGGACAATTCGGGGGGAAAGATGAAGCTTGCTGCATGTACAATATCAATTTCTTATTTAATATAGAAAGATATTCACATTCTTTAACATACCGGAAGTACAGAACGACATTTACTTTCTTAACACATACTAAAGTTGGTCATTTATTGATACCAGTTCCACAAATTTGACTGAATTTGGTATCTAATAATTAAGATAAATATGAATAGAACAGTCTATCATCCAGTTTTTAATCATTTCAAGACCAGTTTTAAAGAATAAAAAAAAGGGAAGAAAATCTATTCAGTTTGAAGCAAGATGCCATTTTATATATATATATGGTATATATCCTATCTAGATTACAGTCAAACCTTATCTACAAATAAAAACATTTACATAACCTGCCCCGAAAGGCTGGTACCCTCTGTTCTCCCATTCACCTACCGTATATTTTCGCTTATAAGACGCACTTGCTTGTAAGACGCACCCCGACATCGGACATGCAATCTTGGGTTTCTTTGTTTAATTTCCTTGTAGTACATGTTTATAAGATGCTCCCCACTCTTTAAAAACTTGAAATATGACTCTTAATAATGCCTCTTATAAGCGAAAATATACGGTATATACAGTACAGTTCAACCAGCTGAGAGACCACACATAAACACAAAGACCACTTTACTTCAATTCCCTAAGTCATTCCTTATCGATAGGTTTGACTGTATAAAATATAGCAACTTGCAGTTCTAACCTGACAGATGGCCTACTGAGTCACTGATTTACTGTGAAATCATTTAAATTCGCTGGCATGAAATTTCGCGCAAACGTGAAAAAGGACTGTTTCGCGCAGGCTTTAATTCGCGCATTTTCAATTTATAAATGAAAAAAATTAATCAAAAAATAATAATAGCGCGGTCTTAAATTCACGCATCGGTTCTAGCGCGAAATACGCGAAAATTCATCCTACGCAAATAAAAATGATTTCACAGTATAGCATACACTGTAACAATTAAACACAATTTACTCAACAAAAACAGAAAAGAAATAGAAGTCCCCTAATTGAGGCCAGGGTATTAAACCAAGAGAAAAAAAAATATCCATATATTGCAACAATAAAAAATAATACAAAATCATATAACTTATAGCAATAACAAAATAAAACCTTAGCACTTTAAGCTGAGGATCTTCTCAACCAAATAAGACAACACTTAAGTATGATAAAAAGTAAAATAGAATATTTAATTTAGAAATATTTTAATCAGACAATTTTATATAAAGCCAGTAATGAACGAGTTGATCATTAAAAAATACTGACAAAATAAAAGGGTAGAGAACATGTCATGTGTAAATGGGTTAACCTTTACCCTGCTAAATTTCTAAGATGGACTGGTCCATCATTCAATCTGGGCAGTGCCACTTAACATTCAAAGGGGTGTTCACTGAAAATTTACTGACTGAACAGCAAACAGTGCAGACCATGATCAGCTTGCAGGAATGTGCAGGCTAAAGGTTAATCTTCCAACAATTTTTCATGCTCAATTTTTGCTTTTTATTCATTGAGAAACTTGGAAAGCCATAAAAAAGGTATCTATTACAAACACGCATTTCAGTCAAACTTAACAAAAATAAATTTCTTCTCACAAACCATTTAAATCTGCAGGATGGTAACTGATGTGTCTGAGTAATTCTTAAATTATTTCTAATTGATTCCAGTAATATGCCAAAGAAAATATGATTATAACTTTTTAACACAGTAAGTTCATGTACTCTCCTTTCCATGGTGTTACAATGGCTTTAAACAATAACAACTGCTCTTTTATCAATTATGCAGTTTCAGTACAATATCTTTTATTAACCACATACATTTACCTCCAAAAAGTCTTTAAAAACAACCAAAAATCCCTGGCTTTTCAAACGCAAGCTGCAACTAAAATATCAAAAGCTTTTTAAACAATAATAACCACCAAAATATTAACAAATTCATTTACTGAACGGCCATCAGGCTGAAAGAAATTTTTTACAACTGATATAAAAATACATAGAACTAGCATGCTAAAATCTGAATTGATCATTAATTAAAAAAAAAAGTTGGTATTAAAAGATAGAAAGAGACAGAGTCCAATTTATGATGAACAGTTTGAGGTTTACTGGTTTCGCTGATTACCGGTATTCTATTTGATTTCTAGAATAAATTACGTAACAGTGCTCCAGATAAGCTGTGTATCTACCTATTTTACGCTCAGGAAATACTAGAATATGGACACGATTTATTACCTTTGCATACAATTTACCCTTGAGCTTCAGAATTTATGCTAAACTTGAAAATGTCAAGCATACTTTTAATTTCTGAACAGCTGATATTCCTGAAAGACTTGGGACTGTTACTAGAATTAGTTAAATGCGATTATTTTGGTAAAAAGTGGTTCTCATGTGAACAGTATGTAAACCAGCCTCAGATACTTTCTGGTTGCTGAAGCGCTAAGAAAAAAGTTCAATTTGCTGGCATCAAAGTGTTGGTAACGAAGTACAAGATTTTTGTATGTATAATCATTGTCTGGATTCAAAAACAAAGGATTGAACAACTTTTCTGCTTCGTTTTGTGGCTTGAAGTCCCAAATGTAACCATCAATGTACAAGTTACAAAGCAAACAAAGTCGACAACCTAATGGGGCTCACGACAATGCTGTTTATAATCAAAGTCTGTCCTTGACTGGCACACAGTTGAAACATCTCTATCATTCATTACTTCTTATATATTCCAATTTACCCCCATGCTTTTTTAACGGGGGGTTACTTCTCTAAGGGTAAAAAAATATCTGGAGCACTGTGTAATAAATACTGAAAATGAATCAAGAAAAGATTTATCATTCTGCAGTATTAACCATTAAAAGTTTACTGTCTACAAAAGGAAATGAATTTTGAATGATAGCTGAAAACAAGAAATACGAAATGAAATTACATAATTTGGAGTTCTGTATGTAGAGTAATTTTTTGAGAATGACTGCTTATCTGAACTTTAGTAATGAAAACAGCTGATCATGCTGGTTATGAGTATGCGTTTAACAGATGGTCTACAAATAATTCCTCTGTGAAATTTACCCTGAACATGTCGTGGCAAAATTATTTAATGAAAATTCATTTACCACATGTTTTATAGAACACTTCTCTTTTTTCTGTTTTTTTTTTTTTTTTGTATTTCATTCCACTTATGCTTGATCTATTTCTATGGATGGATCTTACTAAATGAATTACATAATTTATGTCAGTCCTTTCAAAACGTGTTGTTTTTTTTATACATCAACCTGATTAAATAAAACCACATTCTATGAGCAGCTTAAACAGGGGAATTTTCTGCAACCTTGCTATAACAAGAAATTAACAAACAACAATATCTTAACAAATAGATGTACAATAATAGTTAAGTTGTTTAACAAGTAATAGTGTTCAAAGTGTACAATTTTTTTTTTTCAATTTAATAAACATTTTATGTGGACAAGCTGAAATGACTATAAAAGAAAACTTTTATATTGTAGATGTAGTAATATATATTCAAATTATTCTATTATTTGTATATGAATAATACACTGTCAAGAATCTCCATTATATACTTCACATACATATTTTTTTTTCTTTCTGGGTGTGTGTTGTAAAATTAGATTCCCCTGTATACTTCCATCAAAATATATGCTAAAATATGGTTTCTATTTCAAAGAGGACTTTGTGCTAAGTTTCAAATCTTCTGTTCAAAATTGTAATAAAAGCAAACATCCATACAAACATGATGAGTTTGAAAACAGAAATGCTCTTTGATAAGAATGTTTATATTAAGTTGCCCGTATTTTTATTATGCACATTTTGTATAAAAGATCTCAGCTAATACTTTGATTAAAGGCTCATTTCAATAAAAGCTATAATCTACCTAACCCTTACCCAGCTAAATTTCTATAATGAACTTGTCCATCTTCCAATTTGGACAGTACCATTATTTGATAAAAGGGGTGCTTACCAAAATGATACTGGCTGAACAGCGAACAGTGCAGATCATGATCAATGGCAGAATCAATCGTGTCCAGCATAGTAAGGGTTAAAGGCTCATTCCAATAAAAGCTATATTCTAACTAATTACTGTGACTGTCAATACTGTAATTTGATAAGGGCAGAGACTTGGATCTTTTATAGTTCTACCTGAAACTATTTACAAGAGCCAAACTTCTGAGAAAATATTCAATCAGAATTTCTCCTGTAACATTGCAATTGTTATCTAAATGCAGCTGAGTGACATTCAATTTTTTTTCGTAAATCTGTAAAAAATCTGCATTTAGTTTTACTGTACATGTATACAAATTTTCGGAATGCGTCCCTTAGTTTTGATGGACCTTATGGCAAAGCATGGGTGGAGTTGTACATCAATGGATGGTGTGACATAGCAGTGGTAAAATGCTCTGACTAGACTAGACACCGAACCAGCTGAGTTTCTGGAATAAGAGCATCTGTATTTAGTAATTTCCTCAGATTAAACTGAACTGACTGCCATCTCTTGATAATAGATGAGTCGCCTGTAGGGATAACTATTGGTATTATAAAAATAAACACAGATACCCAATCAAGCAGTCAAGTTTGCATGTAACTGCTTGACAACTGAGCTGAACCGATCAGTGAATGAAATTACAACTTGGAAACAAGGTAAGGATGGTAATGTCAGTCTGGAAGATGAATTATGCAAGGAGTGAAACAAAGTTTGGAGTGACTAGATGGGAGTTTTAAGACTGTTGGACTGTTCACTTCTTGGGATGAATAAATAACGGAGACCTAACCTTGGAACTTCAATCTACGTCGGAATTACAATATATTTCCAAATGATATGTCGATATAAAACATTATCAAAGAACGTGCAGTTTATCTTTACTTTTAAGCTCTTCAAACCATTTTGTTCTTTTACAGAGCAAACTCACAACCCTGGCAACTTCCGTATCAGATACACAGATCAATAACATATTATAATTTTCCAGATTTATACCAGCTCCATGGATCAGCATATAAAGTACTTGTGTAAGCTGCATTGGGTATACATCTCACGCAGGTCTTCTTTCTTAAGTGCAACTAACAATTTGAGAACAAGAAACCAAATCAGAACATAATTTTGATGGATAGATCTTTTTAAATATCAAAGTTCAGATTTCACTTTTTTTTCTTTCCAAATTTTTAAATGAAAACATATTTTCAAAGAAACAGCTTAACGTTCTATCACTGTACACAAATTTAAATACTTAACTAGTCACTAAAACTTCAACTTTAACATTGAAAAAGTCAATAACATCTAACAAATGATCTCCATTCAACACCACGCTGTGCAGCTTTCATCAACTGAGCTTTCCCGTTTAGTTCTATCAACGTGTCCTCTTTCACAATTCACAGCAATATCAAAACTCATATGTACATCTTACACTGCTATTTCATGTACATTTCATGCAACAGGTGGTGGTCGTTTTTTCTTCCAATCCCTCATTAAACTTTTTTTTTTTTACAAACATAGCAACTTTCACTTTTTCCTTTACAAACTTGTTTCATCATGTAAATGTATTTTTGTTCACATCGACACAGCAGCAGCAAAACGTCAGTTGACCAAACCTACACACATATACAATCAGAACATTTACGTGCCCACGTGCAAACCAGTGCCCAGAGAAAAGCTTACATCCTAGTTCTGTACAGATTTACATTATCACTACATCTAGACCATACCAAATCTTCGTATTTAAAAGAGAATCCCCCGTTCCCGCTTTCAAGTAATATACATATACATCGGTAACGACGTTCCGCCAAATTCAAACCTCAGGAAATGTGCTTGATGAATCAATTTTATGAGATGAAATGGTCGATATGAGTCATGAATTGCTTTGATGATCTGAATGACTTTTTTTATGTTGTAATTTAGCTGTCTCCCTACAGCAGAAACTTTTTCGTTTTTTTTTGTGTTCTTTTTTTGTATTTTTTTTTTTTTTAAAGAATAATTTCAACTGCTGTTCCCATTTTAATAGTCACTCATGTAATATTTTGATCGCCAGTTCCTTGAAACACACTGTAATTTGTAACCTCTATAATCCTAAAACTTTAAGTCTGTCGTTTAGTACACACATTTCAATGTACAGTAATCGTCACCGTCTTTCCATCAATAACTTTTTGTTTGTTTCATTAACGAGTCCAATTCTGATCCATCAAGAAATATAAATAATCATATCTTTCAACCAGTCCTATATAGAAACTAGAACTCATTTTGGTCTATCCTACAAGAACACAATTTGAGGATCAGAGCAATCCATTGTACAATAATAATGAAACAAAAATCAATGACTTCTCCTTTCACACAATGACTGATCCCTTCACGAAGCACATTCCCGCTGGTCTAGAGATTGGCCACCTACTGGCCGCCGTCATGACCCCTGTCTGTAAACTCTGACAACATGTCACGAAATCGACCCCAAGATCGCTCTGGAATGGTGATTGATGTCCGATAATTAGAACGAACCTGAAAAAGAAATACAAGGAACATGACAACTAGATGTCATAGGTCACTGTTGCTCTGTCCATCTTTCTGTCACTGTACCCTCATGTTAAAGTTTCTGACAATGCAAGACTTAAGCCATGAATCTGGACTGACTGAGTGAAAATCCGAAACAAAATCAAGACAACTGCATGTAAGCATTCTTGATACCAGGTACTAATCACATATGGAACAACATCTAAAGTTTCTGACTCAGGTCAAATTCTTTGAGATACATGGAACAAACTATGTCAAGGGCCATTACTCCAGTCTTGCAAAATGAAATCCTAAACACAACCACAGGTGCACAAATTCACATACTTAATAATATTCCAGTAATAGTTTCATGGCTCCAGGTAAAACACTTTTTGAAATATATGCAACATAAACTTTTAACGTATATATGTATATTTTTACTAAGCCAAGGACCATAACTCTGGTCTAGCAGAATGAAACCCCAAACAGAATATCTGCTGATATAATTCCCTAAATCTTTCATGATTCTTGGTCAAATTATTGGTCTTTTTTAGCATATTTTTGACAAAGTCAAGGGCCATGAATCTGGACTGAGAGAAAATCCGAAACAAAATCTTCATATGCTGATAAACAATCCTATGCAGTTCGAGGTAAAATACTGTTTGAGATAAGCAAGCTACTAATTCAGATATCAGGGCAAATCTTAGTAACCCCCAAAAACTACCAAGAGGCATAAAAATCCATTACAGACAAACTTCATTCACTTGAATTTGGATAATTCAAACACCACCCTTCACTCGAACTCATCATCAGGTCCTGGCAAAATCCCTGTATAAAGTATATAGTTTGATGACTTGAAATAACGATAAATTTTATCGGTTCCTGCGAGTTAACGAAGTTAAAATGTATATATGAGAACGCAACTTACTGTCTATTCATAATTTAAAGTTGCAATTAATTTTCACTGACGAACCTTGGGAGTAAAGCTTTCTGTTTTTCTGCCACTTTGAGGTCTTGCTCCCATACTTACGGCTTATTCAAATTCATCTGCTACTGAGAGTCAGTAACAAAAAAATAAAGATCTAACCTAGAAATGCATTCACTTAACGTATGTACCCGCTGTAAAGTCTGACCATTAAGGCCTTCAAAATTTAATTTCTCCAAACACATCTCTAAGCATGTTTTTACCAATCCTGCCTTTCAACTACAACTGAGGAAATGTGTAGACATGCTTTTACAAGTGCACATTTTTTTAGCCTTTTGTTTTTTGGTTTTTTTTCTCAATACAAAAACAGGTAAATCTATAAACACACTCATTCAGAGAAAGGTACCAACATAATTATTAGAATGTGTGAAAAATCTACAAGGGTACAATTATATTGATAATTTGTTACTGTGTTCACTGTAAACTACTATAAATTCTGCTTTTCTGACTGCTTTCCAAGATTTACTATTCTATTTTTGTGGAAATGCACAGCACACTGATGTACAAGCTTCCATCTTGTAACATTCATGGACCAAATCTATTACTTTTTCAATGAAACTAAATGTCTTATTTTTCCTTAACAATATTAAATACAAACCTCTGAGACACGCAAATACACCCCTCTTCTATTTGATCCTACATCAAAATAGAACACTTTGTTCTCTACACGCAGGTATTTACTTTCTGGGAGGTCACTCTGTCCTTCTGTACAAATAGAAATGCAAAATACGTTTTTCAAGCATTCAGAGTTTGCAGGATTAAATGATAATGATTATTAACAAAGTAGGTTTAAATCCTTCAAATGACTAAACTTTTCTCCAACAAAAGTCACAGGTTCAAAGATTCATGGTTTTCAGGAGTGGGGTAGCAACCCATTAAAGTGTAACATCTTTTTTTTTTTTTTTTTTTGTTGAATTTAACGTTGCACCGACACATGATAGGTCATATGGCGACTTTCCAGCTTTAATGGTGGAGGAAGACCCCAGGTGCCCCTCCGTGCATTATTTCATCACGAGCGGGCACCTGGGTAGAACCACCGACCTTCTGTAAGCCAGCTGGATGGCTTCCTCATATGAAGAATTCAACGCCCTGAGTGAGGCTCGAACCCACATCGATGAGGGGCAAGTGATTTGAAGTCAGCAACCTTAACCACTCTGCCACGGAGGCCCCTTAACATCTGGTAACAGCAAAAGATATTTTGTTCTTATAAATCAAACAAAGTCTCTTTATCATATGTCATTTCGATGGCTTTACCTAAAGTTTACAGATTTTGCAGTTCCACACCTGTAAAAATATCATACTTTAAAAATTCTCTGAATAAGCACAAGTATTTTTAAAGGTATTTGATAGTCATGGAACATTTTTTTAGAATAGTGCATTCTTACCTATTCCACTAAAGGGAATTAATCATTATTATAACTTGTCTAAAAACGCTTAAACCTCCACAATGAGGTTTTGTTAACATCTTGGCAACATAATATTGCATCTGGAGAAACTATGCTTCAAATTTTTATAAAATACTGTAAAATCATTTTTATTCGCGTAGGACGAATTTTCGCAAATTTCGCGCTAGGACTGATGCGTGAATTTAAGACCACACTATAATCATTTTTTGATTATTTTTTTCCCTTTCTAAAATTGAAAATGCGCAGTTTAAGCCCGCGCGAAACAGTCCTTCTTCACGTTTGCGCGAAATTTCATGCCAGCAAATTTAAATGATTTCACAGTATCTAACTGAAAAGACACACTTACAAGAGCTGTCCTTAGGACAGCATTCTCGACTTTTCTCAGTGCTTCACTATGAATTAGAGCTTTGTCAGTAAAAACTTATAAACCTTTTAACCACAAATTCTAAGTTAAAAAGGGGCATAATTCTGTAAAAATTCAAATCAGAGTTATGGGTATTGTTTCTCCTGGTGCAGACTTTGACAGTAAATAACTATTTTAAGTTTCAAGTCAAAAGTTTTGATAGTAACAGAGATATTTTACTTTATTAAAAACTTTAACCAATGGCGATGCTGGGGCGAGAGCAATAGTTCTACTTTTTCTTCGAAAGTCGAGCTAAAAATGAAATGACACATTGCACAACTATCTTGATTAATTTACACACTCGGCTAGTTACATACTATGCAGAATAGATCAACATCATTTTTTTGCAATAATGGAACTACTTAAGTCTTTGAAAGATATATTACTGTTTCCAGTCCTAGCTTAAAATGGTTTTTCCCATTCCCCTCCCCCCACCCCACCCTTTATAGGGGTCAGAAGCCCTGGCTATTTTTCAATAGCAAGTCAGGAGAACTCTCAGACTTCCATCTACTTTGCAACTTCAACCATCTACTTCAATAACTAATGAAACCCCTGTTTGTATAACTTACCATGATCATCTGTTCCAAACTCATCAAGGAGATCAGTGAGAGCATCTCGGAACTCTATCAGTCCCTGTGCTGGTATAGCTATCTGTGACCTTGGCCCTCCCCGCTGTACTGTCTGCGCTACCTGCATACAAATATTTCAAGTCATCAGTATCATATATTTAGCAATATATTTCAAGAAGTACCCATTCAAAGAAATTTACTGGACGTGCTGGCGAGTCCAATATATCTTTCAGATGGAGTCCAAGTATATCTTGTATTGTACAAGACATTGCTAAATAACTCTTTAATTCTAATTTTGTTTCTCAGTAAAAAACAAGGAGCTGCGTTCAATAAACGCTTGATGCCGCCGGTGGCATCCTTGTCGAGACAAAGCAACCTAAGTCCAAAACAAGGTCAAGTTCAAGGTCAAGGTCAAACTGAGGTCAGGTGATGTCTGAAGATGAGGAATGGTCACAGGTTACATCTGCATTAGTATCAAGTCATTCTAGTAAGGGGTATTGATGCTAGACGAAACGGTCCCATTTGGTCCAAATGGCCCATACAAAGCAACCTATGTCCAAAACGAGGTCAAGGTCAAACTGAGGTCAGGTGATGTTTGAAGATGAGGAATGGTCACAGGTTACATCTGCATTAGTATCAAGTCATTCTAGTAACGGACGAACGAACGGACAGGACAATCACTATATGCCTCCTGCATCAGTAGATGCCGGGGGCATAAAAAGGTAAATAACAGTCAGACATGACTCCATCTTTTGAATGTATACAGAAACATTGCATCGGGCCTTTATTTATGTTTATATTCATGCTGATACTTTTATCAGACAATGGCTTATATTGTTAACATGGAGTTTCGAACTGAAGTTTTCACATTGTCCAATATGAAATATATTGTATCCAATACAGAAATATAGTAGTCATTTCTTCTCAAGTTTGTGTACATACCAGTTAATTTACTTTAAGCACTTAACTGACTTTTCATGTACTGCATTTTGTATATTTTAAACAAGAGCTGTCCGTAAGACAGCCAAGCTCGACTATTCGAAATATTGTCACAGAAGCAGGAAATTATTACCCAAAATGTTAAAAATCAAAAGAGTTTTAGGTTCGAAACGGGACATAATTTGACCAAAATGCATATCAGAGTTATGGGACTTGATGCTATCAACTAGTTTAATAACCCCGAAGAAACATGTTAAGTTTCAATTCCATATCTGCATTAGTTTTGCAGATAGTAACTTGCATGTAAAACTTTAACCAGAATTTTCTAAGTCCAAAAGGGGGCATAATTTGCTCAAAATACATGTTAAGAGTTATGGAACTTGACCCAGTGAGGTTAATAACTGACCTAGAAAAAGAATAAATAAGTTTCAAAGCTATATGCCTTTTGGTAATAGATGTATGTACTTGCACGCAAAACTTTAACCAGGATTTTCTAAGTCCAAAAAGGGGCATAATTTGCCCAAAATACATGTCAGAGTTATGGGACTTGATTCTATCAACTAGTTTTATAACCCCGAAGACACATGTGAAGTTTCAATTTAATATCTGCATTAGTTTTGGAGACAGTAACTTGCATGTAAAACTTTAACCAGGATTTTCTAAGTCCAAAAGGGGGCATAATTTGCTCAAAATACATGTCAGAGTTATGGGACTTGACCCAGTGAGGTAGGTAATTGATCTAGAAAAAGAAAAAATAAATTTCAAATCAATATGCCTTTTAGTAATAGCTGTATGTACTTGCACGCAAAACTTTAACCAGGATTTTCTAAGTCCAAAAGGGGGCATAATTTGCTCAAAATACATGTCAGAGTTATGGGACTTGACCCAGTGAGGTAGGTAATTGATCTTGAAAAAGAAAAAATAAGTTTCAAATCAATATGCCTTTTAGTAATAGCTGTATGTACTTGAATGCAAAACTTTAACCAGAATTTTCTAAGTCCAAAAGGAGGCATAATTTGGCCAAAATACATGTCAGAGTTATGGGACTTGACCCAGTGAGGTAGGTAATTGATCTAGAAAAAGAAAAAATAAGTTTCAAATCTATATGCCTTTTAGTAATAGCTGTATGTACTTGCACGCAAAACTTTAACCAAAATTTTTTAAGTACAAAAGGGGGCATAATTTGGCCAAAATGAAGGTCAGAGTTATGGGACTTGGTGCTATCAACTAGTTTTATAACCCCGAAGACACATGTGAAGTTTCAATTCAATATCTGCATCAGTTTTGGAGATAGTAACTTGCATGTAAAACTTTAACCAGAATTTTCTAAGTCCAAAAGGGGGCATAATTTGCTCAAAATACATGTTAGAGTTATGGAACTTGACCCAGTGAGGTAGGTAATTGGCCTAGAAAAAGAATAAATAAGTTTCAAAGCTATATGCCTTTAAATGATAGCTGTATGTACTTGCATGCAAAAACTTAACCAAGGTGTGTCGCCGACGCCAGGGTGAGTAGAATAGCTAGACTATTTTTTGAATAGTCGAGCTAATAAAAATGTAACTTGCAATCCAGAGGTCTTTCAAATCAGTATTGCTAAATTATCAATTTCTTGGCCACACTAGTAAATGCAACTGACTGAATCCTTCATTTTAAGATATCCAACTTCTTAATCTAGACTGACCAATGAGCTGATACAGTAGATTTCCCAGAAATATAACAAAACTGTTTCCTCTGACAATGACCGAAGTACTTACCCTAAGGAACCTTCCTCTCTGATTTTCTTTGAGGTCAAGGTAATATCTCTTGTTGTCTTTTGTCATCATCTCACTCTTCAGTTTACCATCTTCCGGCAAGTTGTCCGGATTTGGCGGACCTGTTAGTCAAAGACAGACAATAAAACTGCTACAATCATATAGAATAAACAAGAGCACCGCCTGTGCCATCGCTCGTCTGCAAGTGCTTGACAATATGTAAGAAAAGAGTTACAGTTCAGATTTTCTAAGTACAAAAAGGGCCGTAACTCTGACAAAATGCAGGTTAGAGTTATGGTTCTTGGCCTATATAGTCAACTAATGATGATAAACAAGTGTGCAAAGTTTAAAATCTATAGCTCTTGTAGTTTTTTAGAAAAGGCGGACCTAAACAAAAAGTTTAACCAACACCGACGATCAAGTGATGACAATACCACTTAGGAATTTTTTTTAAAAATCAGACAAGCTAAAACAGCTACACCTGATGTATTTATGATGTTTGCCTTTTACATGCAAGAATGTATATAACAAGAGCACCGCCTTGCGGGTGCTGACGCTCATCTGATTTTTTTTGTATAATAGAAATATTGTCCTACCCATGATTTTCTAAGTCTAAAAAGGGCCATCACTCTTGCAAAAAGCAGGATAGAGTTATGTTTCTTGATGTACAGTGTCCACTTATGATGGTGAAAAACTGTTGCAAGTTTTAAAGCAATAGCTTTGATAGTTTATGAGAAAAGTTGACTTAAACATAATATTCAACCAAGAAAATGATTTTTCTAAGTCCAAAAGGGGCAATAATTATTGCAAAAAGCAGGATGGAGTTATGTTGCTTGCTGTACAGGGTCAGCTTATGATGGTGAACAAGAGTTGCAAGTTTTAAAGCAATATCTTTGATAGTTTAAGAGAAAAAGTTGACCTAAACATAAAACTTAACCAAGAAATCTGATATTTTCTAAGTCCAAAAGGGGCCATAAATCTTGCAAAAAGCAGGATGGAGTTATGTTTCTTGCTGTACAGGGTCAGCTTATGATGGTGAACAAGTGTTGCAAGTTTTAAAGGAATAGCTTTGATAGTTTAGGATAAAAGCTGACCTAAACATAAAACTTAACCAAGAAAACTGATTTTCTAAGTCCAAAAGGGGCAATAATTCTTGCAAAAAGCAAGATGGAGTTATGTTTCTTGATGTACAGGGTCTGCTTATGATGGTGAACAAGTATTCCAAGTTTCAAAGCAAAAGCTTTGATAGTTTAGGAGAAAAGTTGACCTAAACATAAAACTTAACCAAGAAATCTGATATTTTCTAAGTACAAAAGGGGCCATAAATCTTGCAAAAAGCAAGATGGAGTTATGTTTCTTGCTATACAGGGTGAGCTTATGATGGTGAACAAGTATTCCAAGTTTCAAAGCAATAGCTTTGATAGTTTAGGAGAAAAGCTGACCTAAACATAAAACTTAACCAGGCAACGCCGACGCAGACGCCGACGCCGACAACCGCTCAAGTGATGACAATAACTCATCATTTTTTTTCAAAAAATCAGATGAGCTAAAAATTATGAGATTAACTAGTGCCGTATTACTTAGTTTGTCTGCTGGGCTGCAATTCACAGTGATGCAGACAAAGTCATATGACCACTTTCCAGCTTTTATTGTGCAGGAATTGAATATCCTGGCATAAGTTCAGTTGGCATCTTTGTAAAACACATACCTAAGCTAGATGGATTGCCACAAAGCAAGAAATTTTTTATAATCTCTTTCAACGAGTTTCAAACCCACAGTGGTGATTGATTTGAAGTCAGTGACATGGACAACTCGGCTCCAAATGACTGCGCAGTCTCAATTAACTGCTAGATTGGCAAAACAGACACCGGATTTAGATAATGTGCAAACCTGCAAATCATGCATTGTTTTTAAGAAGTTTTTGTTGATATAAATTCATTTTAGCTAGAGTTCTGATATATATTGTGACATTACAGTGCATGTGTGTTCAGGTTTGAGTGCCATGCTGAACTTTGTGGTCACTAGTGCTGCCTAAATGGAATATCACGCCATAGAAACTGCCATCACTTTCACATTATACTGATACTGGGCTGACCAGTCTTAGTGCTATCCTCTTAATTCTAAGCACCAAGGCAGGAAGGTACTAGGTACCATTTTTCACCTCTTTGGTATGAAGCGGCCAAAGAACCCACAACCTCCCACACTTGAAGCATGTGCTCTACCACTAGGCTACCAAGGCGGTTAAAGTTCCAAGTCAACACCTAACCCAATACATTATAAACAGCAAAACATACCTAGAGAAGAGTAATGATCACTAAACTCTGTGAGGTGGTCTCTGAATTCTGCTGCTGAGGACATGGCCAGGAGGAGACGACTCTTCTTTCCTCCTGCTCCAACCTAAAATACAAGCAGGTAATACTACATACGTGCCACTATCTTAGTTTCACTTAATGAAAAAGACATGTTAGAACCCTTTCTCATCAAGCATACTAGTACTGAAAATACAATAAAATTTTAATATTTTGCAAAACATACATATCTTTTGAGATTTCTTCCGGAACAAAAGCTGTTTGTAAAACATATATGCCCCACACCCCCCATGATGGCCTGTTAGATGAAAGCGGGTTAAGAAACTGGATATGCTGTGACCTTGATATTTGACCAAATCGCCTCAAAAACAAGAGCTGTCTCCATAGGATGACACATGCCCCCGATGGCACTTTAAATGAATAGTTATAGCCGATGTTCGAGTTTAGGACCTTTGACCTACGGAGCTGGGTCTTGCGCGCGACACGTCGTCTTACTGTGTCACACATTTATGCGTAGTTATTTTAAAATCCATGCATGAATGACGAAGATATGGACCGGACACGCCCATCAATGCACTATCATGAAAAAAGACCTTTAACATCTAAGTGTGACCTTGACCTTTGAGCTACGGACCTGGGTCTTGCGCATGACACGTCGTCTTACTGTGGTACACATTCATGCCAAGTTATTTGAAAATCCATCTATCGATGACAAAGATATGGACCGGCCACGCCCATCAATGCACTATCCCTTAATGTCTAAGTGTGACCTTGACCTTTGAGATACGGACCTGGGTCTTGCGCGCGACACGTCGTCTTACTGTGGTACACATTCATGCCAAGGTATTTGAAAATCCATCCATCGATGACAAAGATATGGACCGGACACACCCATCAATGCACTATCCCTTAATGTCTAAGTGTGACCTTGACCTTTGAGGTACGGACCTGGGTCTTGCGCGCGACACGTCGTCTTACTGTGGTACACATTCATGCCAAGGTATTTGAAAATCCATCCATCGATGACAAAGATATGGACCGGACACACCCATCAATGCACTATCCCTTAATGTCTAAGTGTGACCTTGACCTTTGAGGTACGGACCTGGGTCTTGCGCGCGACACGTCGTCTTACTGTGGTACACATTCATGCCAAGTTATTTGAAAATCCATCCATCGCTGACAAAGATATGGACCGGACACGCCCATCAATGCAATAACCTTTAATGTCTAAGTGTGACCTTGACCTTTGAGCTACGGACCTGGGTCTTGCGCGCGACACGTCGTCTTACTGTGGTACACATTCATGCCAAGTTATTTGAAAATCCATCCATCGATGACAAAGATATGGACTGGACACGAAAAATGTGGACAGACCGACGACAGACGGTTCAAAAACTATATGCCTCCCTTCGGGGGCATAACAAAAGAGGTCATCTACTGACTACAGGCAACCATCTTTTGAAGACCTGACAGCTAAAGAGATCTTTAATTATGGAGCAGAATCTGTTTCAGTCTAAAGGTCACCTCTACCTTTGACCTAACCTCAATAATAATAGATGTCCTAAAATGACAACTGACAATCATCCTAATAAGTTTGAAAAACATTGTAGGCCAAAGCATTCTTTACTTATTGAGCCAAAACATTTTTAGTGTTGCAGTCAGTGTGACATAGATCTTTGACCTCCAAAACAAAAAGGGCCGTGCCATGGGAAAACCAACATAGTGGCTTTGCGACCAGCATGGATCCAGACCAGCCTGCGCATCCACGCAGTCTGGTCAGGATCCATGCTGTTCGCTTTCAAAGCATATTGCAATTAGGGAAACTGTTGGCGAACAGCATGGATCCTGACCAGACTGCGCGGCTGCGCAGGCTGGTCTGGATCCATGCTGGTCGCACTGCCACTATGTTGGTTTTCTCATGGGCCTGGCACGGCTCAAATGGGTCATCTACTGAATCGCAAGCAATCATCCTCTGAAGTTTGACAACTGTTGGTCAAAGCAATCTTTAGTTACTGAAAGGGAACTGTTTTCAATTTTGACGTCACTGTGACTTTGACCTATTGACCCCCAAAACAGTAAGGTCACCTACTGACAAGAGGCAATTATCAAATAAAGTTTGACCACAGTGAAACCAAGCATTCTCTATTTACTGATCAGAAAGCAAGACAGACTGACAGACAATGAGCAAATCAATATACACCATCTTCTTTGAAAGTTAGCAGGCATGAATATAAAACAGCAAGCTCAAGTAGCTCACCTAGGGAGGATTTTGACCATTGACCTTAACCTTAAAATACGAAGAGATAGGTAATCGGGGAATCATAAAAGTACAATTAAGTGATGAAGCATTTCTTTATGATCTGTCAATATCCTGGTAAATTAGAACATCTAATTCACACAGAAGCTTGCATTCCGTGGTATAAAGATCAATATACCTCAGCAATTTTGATGAAGCGTCCACGCCTGTTTTGTTTCACATCTAGGTAGAACCGTTTTGATTGTATGGTCAGCGTCCTTGTAGCCAACTCTTGTTCTCCAGACACTGAAATTATAAAATAACGGTTTGTTTAACCTTTAGCCTGCTGGCGGCGAATATTTCTGCCTTTGCGACCAGTGCAGACCAAAATCAGCCTGCACATCCGTGCAGGCTGATCATGGTCTGCACTGTTCGCTATTCAGTCAGTAAATTTTCAACAAACACCCCTTCAAATAATAAATGGTATTGCCCAAATTGAATGATGGACCATTCCATTTTAGAAATTTAGCAGGCTAAGGGTTAAAGCATTCATCAGAAAGTTAATTAGGCCATAATGAATGAATTACTTGTTAATCATCGCTGCCTGTCCCTATTTTTCACTCTACTTTTTATATCTAACAAGCAAATTCGATGAATTGGAATCCCTCGCCGAAAGGGTCAGAGTTGAGGAACGGCAAAAAAATATATCCAGGAAAAAGTTAAGAATGTTACCAAGAAGCAAATAATTTCATTAGTCAAAATCAAATTAAAAGAAAATGAATGGTTTGTTTGGGTGTAGGTACACAACATCACATGTTTAATGAAACTCTTCCAATTGGTTGGTTTGTTATGTACAGATCTGTGGATTTTTAAACAATTAAAGGGCAATAACTATATGGAAAATTGACCAATCGAAAAAAAAAACTTGTAGGGCATAGTCGCAGTATCTTGGTTCATGTCTATTTCAAGTTTGATGAAATTCTACCCGCTAGTTACTGAGAAATGGCTACAGACGGGCATTTTTCATTAAATCAAGGGCAATAACTCTGAGGCAAATTGACCTATCAAAAAAAACAACTTGACGGGCATCAGACGGGCATTTTTCATTAAATCAAGGGCAATAACTCTGAGGCAAATTGACCTATCAAAAAAAAAAAACTTGACGGGCATCAGCACAGTATCTTGGTTCATGTCTATTTCAAATTTGATGAAATTCTACCTGTTAGTTACTGAGAAATGGCTGCAGACGGACATTTCTTATTAAATCAAGGGCAATAACTCTGAGGGAAACTGACCAATCAAAATAAAAAACTTGACGGGCATCATCGCAGTATGTTGGTTCATGTTTATTTCAAGTTTCATGAAATTCTACCAAGTAGTTACTGAGAAATGGCTGCGGATGGACGGACTGACGGACAACGCCATTTCAATACCCACCTCCCGATTTCATCGGCGGGGGATAATAAAAATATCCAGCCTGATAACAGACTTGGCCACAGGGCTTTTCATCAGGAAATTGGGAAGAGGCCCCGGTCTTTCAAATTGGGAAATTCATACGCGATAATTGCTCATTTTGGGAAAAGAGCATTTTATTGAAACAAGGGCCTTTTTTCCTTCTGCAAAAGAGGAATATAACAGAGGACACAATTTGGTGGTTTCCTAATCATAAATGAGCTCACTGCTTCCAATTGGGAAGTGGCCAAATATCGGCCTCTGTTATATAAGGATGAAAAGCCCTGGGCCAAGACATTATGCTCATAAATTTTGTGGTCCAGTTGCTGTTTGTTTGAGAAGAACTGCTCAAGTTAGAGGGTGGACATTGTCAATCTGAGAAACTTGAGGGACCATAACTATAGAAAGACTTTGGAACATTTAGCTAGTTGTTGAATATGTCTGAGATATGATGCCCATGAACATTGTGACAAAGTTTTGTGAATACTAAATAAGGACACTGTCAATTTTCACAATTTTTAGTAATCTACTGGCTGAAACTCTAGAGCCACTGGGCCAATCCACTGGTTAATGAACATGGCCAAAGTATTATGCCTATAAATATTGTAAACAAACACTTAATAAGAACTGCTCATTTAGAAAGTGGGTAACGCCCACAGCTGATCACATGTCTTGTTCATGAGGCATAAAAAATTTCAAGATTTTGTTCTTTAATTAAAGTTCATCATTCTTGTGACCTTATACAAATTTAATTGTAAGAAATAAAACACAAAACTTGAGATTGCTTTTGAAAACACAACTTCATTTACATGAAAGAATAAAAGCACAGACAATATCTGGGCATTATACAAAGACATGTGGTGGAAGACGGACAAACATAACTCTTTAGCAGTACTATGTTTGTGACATAAACATATTTTTAATGAAAATAGGAAGGAAAATCATTAACAATAAAATGAATGCAAAGGTGACGCTGACACCAGGGCGAGTACAATAGTCACCCTTATACTTCAGTTAGCCTGGCTGAAAACTGTGTCACGAAAAAAAGAGGAAAATAATGTTAATATTCACTTTTACAATGTACATAATGTTTATATAAATAATGAGCAATGACTTTTGTGTAACAAGCAGACCTTAGCCCTATGCGAAATACAAAAAAGTTTCGTTGTTGACTCAATGTTGAGCGAACAAGAGTTTTAGCTGAGGAACTATATACTCTGGCACACCAACTAAGATCACTTAGTGTTTTGTATTTAAAATAAAATAAACATATCTTTGGAATACAAAACAACAAGCCACAAGGTACAATTTCATGACAGAGGCTCCAACTTTCTTATGTTTTTCTAAATTTAATTAAGCTATTTTCTCAAGTAAAGTTCTGATATCATTTCTGTACTGACAGTAGCTAATTAGACTTGAGCAGATGTAGTGTACACCATGAAGGGAAGAGATAAGATGTAGTATTTTGAAACAGTTTTAAAAGTCAATTACTTTCAAAGCAGGCAAGAAATAGCCATCATAATCTGCATACAGAAACAAAAAGAATGTCTTCCCTACCATATTTTTTGTTAAACTTAAGTCTACAAAGTAAAAGCTGCTGACAGTTATGCATGTCATACTGGTATTAAAAGTAACAAAATCATAAGCCAATTTCTGCTACTGGAGTTAAGAGGATAATCTGTAAATAAAATCCTTTGAAGTTCAATTCAACTTTTGGCTAACTAAAATAACACCCTGAAATCACATTAAATAATCAATGTTCATGTGATTTTGTTAGTAAATGTTTACAGAAACATTACCTATATGTTCTGACTGATCACATTTAATGTGTATTAATCATTGTTAAGTAACATGTATAGTACTCGTATAATAAATCACCGTACTATGGAAAGGTTGCACCGTCATAGAATTTAATGTAGTGTCCTACAAGTTTCTGGAATTTCTACTGGTCAAAAGACGTAACATGCTGCACCAACATATTCCATAATTATAATATAGCTGTTTGCGATACAAGTTTTAAATAAAACAAAATGACTGCCACAATGGTGTTAAAGTCGGACTAAAGGAAATCGTCACTGAAATACTGAACTGCAGCATACTCGGCAATAAAAATTTGTTACACTGTTTACAGGTGACATGATACAGCATACGTATGTACATCTTGTAGGAAATCCTTTCAGGCGGATGTCTGATATCAAATTCATGAACCTAAGTCTGCTGGCGGCAAGTGGTTTTGCCTTTGTGACCGGTGCAAACCAAGATCAGCCTGTACATCTGTGCAGGCTGATCATGGTCTGCACTGCTCGCTATTCAGTCAGTAAATTTACAGTGAACACCTCTGTGAATAAGAAGTGGCACTGCCCAAATTGAATGATGGACCAGTCCACTTACGAAATTTAGCAGGGTAAAGGTTAAAAGGAATATCCTGTACTTGCAGTACCCTGCATACCCTTCAACTAATAACCTTCAGCAGAAAACCCTCAACTTGACACAAATGTAAAGAGCTTCTCACAATCTGTTTGTCATGCTGTTAGTAGTAATACGCTGATTAACAACATTATCAACAAAACACCATTAAATGTTGTCAACAAAATTTTTATCAGCTGATGCACTTTGATGTTTAACAGTTTTGTCTCTTGATTTTTGCTACTATTAATCAATGATCTGTGCAGGCTGACCATGGTCTGCAGTGTTCGCTATTCAGTCAGTAAATTTTCAGTGAACATCCTTTTGAATAATAAATGGTACTGCTCAAATTGAATTTATAGAAATTTAACAGGCTAAAGGTTACTCTGACTAAAGAATGCAAAGATTTTGTCTGATTCCCAACACTAGTTGTCAGTAAATTTATACCACGGGCATGATTTTCATTGCTATAAAGCCAAAGGATAACTTTAAAAAGAGCAGAAGGTTAAGCTGAAAGAACAAAATAAATGCCATTTTGCAGATGTTAGTGTTTTCAGAAATGTTTACGTATGTCATACATTGTTTTGTATTGTTCATTAGTATTCAATAACATACTTTAATGTGAAGGTTAGATACAATTTACCATGCAATGCATCATAATTAACCTAAACATTCAATGGCGGATGACATTTTCTAAATAAGTAGTTGGAAGGACAACATAATCTACGATTTGAAAATGCTTACCATTTTACCAAAATAAAATGTAGGAAACCAGGAGACTGGGTGAGGAGGAAAAGCAATAGGTTATCAGAAAATCTGAGAAACAATATATGTTAGTGGGAGAAATAAAAAAAAAAAATAATAAGCAATTTCTTTTTGTGAGGCCTTGGAGAACAGGATGGAGTGTAATGTTTCCGTGGAAAGGACAATAATAGGAGTTGGAAGTGGGGCAAGCGGGATACTGGTTAACATTAACATAAGTGAAACTGGGAATCCCGATTATTGAGGTACAGGGCCCATAAACAGAATAATGTCTGCCCCATATTAAGATCAATCCTAATGTTTGTTAAAGTCAAGTTTACACTAATTTATTTCAGTGTGATTGTGATGAAAGCTTGATGCTTACTTTAATGCTCTCACATCAGCTTCCGGAAAACAACAGTACTGGTGTTATTTTAGAAGGTATGGTCTTGACCAGTAGGGCTTGAACCCATGACCTCTGAATTGAGCAGATGACATCCTAACCATTATACCACCATTATGAAGTTTGGTGATCATAGGGGCAGTAGTTAAAGAAGATATAATGAAAATGAGAAGCTTACCATAAAACTTGAACCAGCATTATTACAACATTTAAGTTATGAAGCTAACAGTAAAATTAAGAAACTTATGCATAAAACTTTAACTTGAATAAGGCTTAGGTGAGTACAATAGCTCTTATTTTTTGAACAGCTGGGCTAAAAAATCTTTTCATTTCTTTTTTATGCAGTCTCACAGAAATCTGCACAACTGTTCTTTTTTAATACAACAGCTGTCCGTAAGAAAGCACACTTGACTTTTCTCAGTGCTTGACTCTGAATAAGAGCTTTGCCAGTAAACATTTTATGATACCTTAACCAAAAAATTCTAAGTTAAAAAGGGACATAACTCTGTCAAAAGTCAATATCAGAGTTATGGGTATTGTTTCTCCTGGTGAAAACTTTGATAGTTAATAACTGTTTTAAGTTTCAAGTCAAAAGCTTCGATAGTAACAGAGATATTTGACTTTATCAAAAACTTTAACCAAAAAAGTCTAAGTTAAAAAGGGCCGACACTTTATCAGAATTAAAATCAGAGTTATGAGAATTGTTTCTCCTGGTGCAGACTTTGATAATATAATGTAAATAACATTTTAAGTTTCAAGTCAATAGCTTTGACAGTAACAGATATCTGACTTTATCAAAAACTTTATTCAACGGCAATGCCGATGACAGGGCGAGTGCAATAGCTCTACTTTTTCTTCGAAAAGTCGAGCTAAAAATGATTGCTGGCCTTACACACGACAGTCATCTGAAGGACAATGAGTGTTGTTTCTTTCAAATGCTGGCCTTTGGTGCCTGATAAGCTAAAACTGTAAAAAGCCTAAAAGAAGTTTCATTCAAGTAGGCATAATGAAATTCTTATAAAAGATTTAATATATGTGAAGTCTTGATGCAACCAATAACTGTTACTTGACTCCATATACATAAAAATCGCTGTTCAAGAGTTTGTGCTATTGACTGGCTCAATTAGCTCAACATTAAATTTTGCTAAAACTTTAAAACTGATTAAGACATCATGTCACACAGGGAAAAAGTACAAAGAATTCAGGTTACCCAAAATAACTCAACAGAAAACTGAAATTCAACTGCTAACATTTCTTACAAGAAAATAAACTTGTTCTAAACATTATGGACCTAAAAACTTACAAATTTCATACGAGCTGTGGCTATCAGAAAGTCTGACCTTCACTTCTGAAAATAAAACCCTTACCGTCCTTAGCATTTCTTGTATTAAAATGCAGTTGGAAGGACAGTGCACATGACTATTCTAAAGATGAATGGAAACAAAGGAGTGTAATGACGGAACACATAGAATGCGATTGAAAAATTATAGGAAGATTTTGGCCTAAAATAAAGGACCGTTTCTTTCTACTTTGACACAGGTGCCCAACTCCCACTTGTCACTGTACATTGTTTCATGACTCTATGTGAAATATTTTTAAGATATATGCAACACAAACTTTTAAGCACTTTATGTGTATTTTTTTTTTTTATTTCTGCACAATGCTCTTGTATTTAAAGTTGCCACTATGTGCATACAGGAAAAAGTGACCATAACCCTTGGTTGCCATTTTTTGGTGAATCATGATCGTTTGAACAATCTTTATACAGTCACCCGAGGAACATTTTTATGATGTATTACTTTAATATCAGACTACAGGTTTGGGAAAAGCGGAGTCATTTGAAAAAATTTTCATATTTTTTTATCTCTGCTGGCCCCATATGTGCAATCAGGCAGAACCATTTGAACAATTTTTGAAGACAACCACCCAAAGACCCCAGGCCAAGTTTCACCGATTTCCAACAAAATGGTTTCTGAACACAGGTCATTTGACGAAAATGTCAAAGTAAGGACAATGATCAGCAAGTGAACACAATAGCTCATTTTTTTTGGTGCTCTGGTAAGCTCAAAATATAACCATCACACCTTAACAATGCCTGACAAAGTTAGCAACCTGAAAGCAACTGATATACTGAAGCATCTAGTGGCTAGTACAATAACGCTCCTTATTTCTAGAGTAGTCCTGCTAAAAACTACTCTTTTATACCCGTTACCTTGTTACACATCTGTAAACAAGAAAACTCTTTGAACTTAGTATGCTGCCTCCTTTCTCGGTGCTGTTCTGATACAACATTTTAAGCAAAAGCCTTAGACAATATATACATTTCAGTAAGTCTATGTTCTTTCCCCTGTATCATGCCAATTGTCTTCAAAATAGGTACTTTTAACCCTTACCCAGCTAAATTTCTATAATGAACTTGTCCATCTTTCAATTTGGACAGTACCATTAACTGTTAAAAGGGGTGCTTTCCAAAAAGATACTGACTGAATGGCGAACAGTGCAGACTATGATCAGAGGTGGCAATGTGGAGTTTTGCTCTATGGTGATCATCTCCGACATCTGCATATACCTTAAATCAAAGTTTTGAGTCAGTTACTTTAACAGTTCTTAAGTTGTGTTCCAGACACGACATCTGAACTCTGACTTTGAACAACTGATCAAGTTCATGCGCGATGCAAATCGACATTACCACCAATCCATATGTCATCTTTGATGTAAACAACTTGAATGGTTATTAAGTTACTCTCTGGATATAGATTACGATGGACAGATTTTACCCCTCAATTTGTGACCTTGACCTTTGACCTACTGATACAATTAATGCATTCTGCATATCGTCTGATCCCCACTTACCAATAATCAAAGTTTGAGGTCAATACCTTGAAGGGTTATGAAGTTATGCACCACACACAAAATATTATGGATAAATATTACCTCTGAGCTCAATTTGTGACCTTGACCTTAGACCTACCAACCTAGTTCAGGCACACTGCTCATCACCACTCACCAACATGCTAAGTTTAAATAACTTGAATGATTATAAGTAATTCCCTGGACACAAACTATCATGTATAGATGGATAGACACATGCAATATTAAATGAAACATACAATTTTTTTAAAATGGGCATACAAAAAAATGTTTGGGCAAGCAAAAGTAACAGTTAATTTACCCTTTAGAGCCATGCTGAGCTGAAACATCCAACAAGCCAACAACTAACCAATTATAATTTATTTTCATATCTTACCATACTGATGAACTGCCATAACTGATTAGGAAAATTAATTTTACTTACTGGCATGCACCGACTCTGCAGATTAAAGCCTGCGAAGAGATATCTTAAAAGAGGAATGTTCAGGAATGCTATTAGCTCTGAAAATTGCTTTCCAAAAAGCATGACTTGCATTCAATCTTAATTCCAAGGCTGAGTATCTAGAAAAATCAATCAATTAATGCTATCTTACTGTGCACAGGTAGCTTATGTTAATAGCCTTTCAGTTTCTAGAATACATTAAAGAGAAGGATAGGAGTTGTCTTACAAAAAAGACAATAAACAGATAGTAAATTCCACATTCAATTTACTCTTAAAGATTTTTCAGACTACCACCCCACCTCCCACAACAGCTAGTTGCAGTTGAACTTCCTTAGAGCAAAGCTACTACTCTCAAACCGATTTATTAACACAGTAAAAAAGGTCAATAATAAGGTAACATCTAGATCTTCTACTTAATCTTTACCCTGCTAAATTTGATTATGTCTATCATGAACTTGTCCATCTTTCACTTTGGACAGTACCATTAACTGTTAAAAGGGGTGCTTACCAAAAAAAAAAACAGACTAAATGGTGAACAGTGCAGACCATGATCGGACTGTATGGATGGATGTGCACTGTGCAGGCTGATCTTGGTCTGCACTGGTCACAAAGGCAGAATCACTTGCCACCAGCAGGCAAAGGGTTAAAATACTACTAGCCTGCATGCACCATACATTGGCATGAACTTAAGAAAATTTTCAATATAATTATACAGTACAATATTTGCCCCATTAAAGCAAAAAGGTACCAAGTGTTGATAATTAAAGAAGGTTATGGTATGGTACCTTTTTGCAATAAGGGGACAAGTTATTTATGTGTGTAATAATAATGTAGTACCATACTGTGTCACAATGAAAAAGGCAGCATACTAAATTAATGAGCTATATAAATGGACCCATTGCTCCAAGCTATAATGTGTTTTGGAAAAGATACGTACCATTATCATCCTCATGCTTTGCGCTGGCGGCGTCCTCTTTGCCTACACCACCAATGAGAAGATAAAATAAGGTGGATATATATATACAATTTTACATGGGAACAGTTAAAACAATTGGCACAGTGAAACACATTTTCAACATCTAAACATCAACAATTGTGTGCAGCTTTTCTTTAATGATGGCACTTCAAACAGACACGTGGCAAATTTAAAATCTTTCCTTCCTGCAAAACATACTTAACTTGATTATACTCACAGCCTACACATTTGTTAAACAATTCTTAGACTATAGGATTAGTTAAGTAATATATGTATAATTCTTTAACACTGCATTGCAATTTTCCAACTTTTTTTTTCAAATTCTAGTAAATTGAACTTGCATGCAGCATAATGAATGCCTCCAAGCGGTAAGCACCATGAATATAGTTTACACAAGAATAAATAAACTTCCATATTACCTTAGGATGGGGTGGGGGTGAGATCTCTGTAGGGGCAGTGGTATGGATACTATTAAACCTCTGACATTAAGAAACACAAAAGAAAAGAAACTGAGAGAACAAGAGCTGTCACTTACGGTGACAAATGCCCCCGCAGCACCTTGACCTTTGACCTGGTGACCCCAAAGTCAGTAGGGGTGGTGTACTCAGTAAGTACTATCAGCATGTGAAGTTCGAAGGTCCTGAATGAAGTGGTTTGCATGTAAAGTGCCTTCATGCAAAAAGTTAACGTTGGCCCCTGTGACCTTGACCTTCGACCTGGTGACCCCAAAGTCAGTAGAGTTGGTGTACTCATAAAGTACTATCAGCATGTAAAGTTTGAAGGTCCTGGGTGACGTGGTTCGCAAGAAAAGTGCCTTCATGCAAAAGTTAACGTTGGCCCCTGTGACCTTGACCTTTGACCTGGTGACCCCAAAGTCAGTAGGGGTGGTGTACTCAATAAGTACTATCAGCATGTGAAGTTTGAAGGTCCTGGGTGTAGTGGTTAGCGAGTAAAGTGCCTTCATGCAAAAAGTTAACGTTGTCCCCTGTGACCTTGACCTTCGACCTGGTGACCCCAAAGTCAGTAGGGGTGGTGTACTCAATAAGTGCTATCAGCAAGTGAAGTTTGAAGGTCGTGGGTGCAGCGGTTCGCGAGTAAAGTGCCTTCATGCAAAAAGTTAACGTTGGCCCCTGTGACCTTGACCTTCGACCTGGTGACCCCAAAGTCAGTACGGGTGGTGTACTCAAAAAGTACTATCAGCACGTGAAGGTGCAGTGGTTCGCGAGTAAAGTGCCTTCATGCAAAAAGTTAACGTTGGCCCCTGTGACCTTGACCTTTGACCTGGTGACCCCAAAGTCAGTAGGGGTGGTGTACTCAATAAGTACTATCAGCAAGTGAAGTTTGAAGGTCCTGGGTGAAGTGGTTCGCAAGAAAAGTGCCTTCATGCAAAAAGTTAACGTTGGCCCCTGTGACCTTGACCTTTGACCTGGTGACCCCAAAGTCAGTAGGGGTGGTGTACTCAATAAGTACTATCAGCATGTGAAGTTTGAAGGTCCTGGGTGCAGTGGTTCGCGAGTAAAGTGCCTTCATGCAAAAAGTTAACGTTGTGACTAACGAACGAACGAACGAACGGACAGACAGTTGAAAACTAATATGCCTCCCTTCAAGGGCATAAAAATGTTTTTTGGGGAGAGGGGGAATGGGGTAGGATGGGGACAGAGGGTAAATCCCAAATAAAACCCAATGTGCAAAACTTCACATGCCCTTAGATCAATATTCAAGAAGTTTCATGACTTCATGTAACATTCTTTTGAAGATACACGTGAAAAACCTTTGGGCCTTTCATGCACATTTGTTACAAAGTCAATGGCCAAAACTCTAGCCTTGCAGTGTGAAATTCCAAACAAAACCAAAGGCACACAACTTCACATGCTGAATAATATTCCTATAATTATTGTTTCATGACTCTTTGTCAAAAACTCTTTTAGAAACATGCAACACAAACTTTTAGACACTTTATGCATATTTTCTGACTGTCAAGGGCCATAACTCTGGTCTTGCTGCATGAAATCCCAAACAGAAGCCCAGGTGCAAAACTACACATGAAGAATAATAGTTGCAAGAAGTGTCACAACTCTAAATCAAATACTTTTTGAGATACACACAACACGAATTCGGACAGACTAACAGCTGGACGGACACAATGTACTGTCAAGTGTAAATGTAAGTGCCCCATAAATCAACTAAGGTCCACTTAAATGATTCAAAGAGAAAATTCGTAAAATGTACGGCTATCTTTGCGCTGCTGGGCAAACATATTACACTAAAACTGAAGGAAGAAAAATTTAACGAAGCTTTTTGCATTGTGTGGGAAGGAGGTGGGAGGGGGGAGCTATGAGGGGTTTTGCAGATGTACATTATGTCATGTTCCGTCATTATCTCTTATGCAAATGTACAATAACTGAAACTACTTTGACGATATCAGTGCTGTGCCATTCACCGGCTCAACAGTGTTATTCAGGTGTTCTACATAACCCTTACCCTGCTGAATTTCTATAATGAACTGGTCCATCTTTCAATTTGGACAGTACCATTAGCTCAGACTTCAGGAAAGTTGGAAAAAATGGCTGGACATTTGGTCCAGCGATGCCTATAAATATGCCGGACTGAAAAAAAATATGCTGGACCAAAGAAATTGTAAGTGTACCGCATATGTTGCTTTTTTCCATCATATTCAAGCCAGGTGTGATTTTTAGTCCATTTCTCGTTAAATGTTCGGTCAACCCTCTTATTTTCATACATTTGTTTCCTTTCACTACGATTGTTGGGCGTTAATTTACGTTTCTTTCCCGGTTATGCCCCGGCATAATATGTAAGTGACGCCATTCTGATATGTTGTCCGAGATGTTGCAATTCTCGAAGTACGATAAATGCCGGTCAGTCGGACCGCATCCGGATTAAGAAACCGTGGACCGGATCAAATTTTCCAGTCATGTCCGTCAGACCGACGACTTTCCGGAAGTCTGTAGCTGTTAAAAGGGGTGATCACCAAACAGACAATGAATGAATGGCACACAGTGCAGATCATGATCAAACTGCATGGATGTGCAGACTGATCAGGAACTACACTGGTCGCAAAGGCAGAACCCATGGTGTCCAGCATGGTAAGGGTTAAGACAGCTACAGCTTTAGATTGCTCCCAAAGACCGCCACCAATGCAACTTTTCTTTTTGATGAAGGTTCATAGAGACCTTTCATCTTTGACGATTTTGTCCAAGAGTTACGATTTCCAAGGGCAATTACTCAGACGCTGTGCTTATCAACATTTGGAGGTTACAGTAGTAACATTTTTCACATCATGACCACAAATCATAGCATTCTTGATTACAGACAAACAGCAGTAGTAGCACTGTGGGCCGATACTTGCTTGGATAGTGTCAATGACGATGAAGTCATATATGAAAATGATCCTACGGCAGTGAAGTTGAAAACTAGTTTTCTTACACCTGGACCGACACCTAATACCCAATCCTGCGGTCCCATAAAACACATATTAAATGTTATGTAACTATGTCACAACACCCTGATGAAGTCAAGAGCAGTTTGCCTCTAGGTGGAAAGCTAAAATTGGCAACCAATTTGTTTTTATCAAATACTGGTACTGATGATAAACTTGGACAGAAAATGAGGTTTTTTACTTGTAACTTTTTTATTTCTATGGTTAGTATCAAAATAAAGCTTAACATCTGCTGAAAAATAGACATAATTTAATTTTATATTTAGTAAGCAAACTTGCACGAAGTGAGGCCCTGAAAGGGGTATGTAAAATGTGGACTGCTGAACGAACGTTGACTGATGATAAATTTGACCACTTTGTCATTTAACAAATTTTCTCCGTAGTATTATATTGAAACTTTCCCAAAAAATTGCAAAAATGCTGCTACAGTCATTCCGGATAAAGAAATGAAGTGATTAAAAGTGTCTAAAAGTTTGTGTTGCATGTTTCTAAAGAGTTTTTGACAAAGAGTCATGAAACAATGTCAGACCTTCATGTGTTGACAGTGAGCATGCATAAAAATCATCCTCTTCCCCAGTAATTTTGGATAATATTTTTTAAACAGATAAATGTAAGTAATTTATTTATACAAAATATTTACCAATTTTTGTTTTTGTTTACACCAGTTGGTGTTGTAAATGGTTGCTATTAGATACAAATAACCCATTGCAATCGAATAATTCGAAGGTGGTCGACTTTATCATCTGTCTGAGTTTATCATCAGTACCAGTATAGCAGAAAAAATATTGGTAGTATTTTATGTTAGTCTCTGTATGATCTAAATTGATATGATACCACTGTACTGTTTCAGAACTTATTACTCGTTTTGTAAACTTTTATTTGTATTCTCTGTTCTTTTTTTCTGGTGGTACAGTACTGTAGTTGTAAAGAAGGATTGGGTGTTTTTTTTTTCTAGAAAATGTGCTGTTTCTACATGCAGTTTCATGTGAAACAAGATGCATTAGCTCAAGTTTGTTTTAATTTGCATACATAACTGTGAAAAACTATAACACAGGCAAGTTAAATATTGCCAAAAACTACTATTTAAGATCACTCCAACGGCATATACAAATTAAGTTCCTGGTCTACAATTACAGAATTTTGTCCGTAAAGTTAAAAGTTAACACAAACCCTAACGCCTCACGTCTGTGAAAAATAGCTAACATAGAAAATGCCAGAGAGCAAATCAAGCTTTTTGATGGACTCAAAGGATCTCTTTACAGATTTAATTCACTATGCAATGGAAGGGAGACAATTCTTACATTACCAATTAAGACATTACTTCCGCAGAAAATGCATTTAATTCTATCATAATTTAACCAGGGGAATAATTTTGACAGCACAATGAAAGAAAAATGAATACTTTGATAATCTGTGTAAAATAAATCATTCTAACACTAGTAAACACAGCTTAAAATTGAGTAACAAATTAGGTTAATTGCCAATCTAGGTCAGCTGCCATGTTGGTTTTCTGATGCAGTTTGATCTCATGCCGCATGCGGAAAAAATGTCAAAATATACACACAGAATTCATCCCAACCACACATTTTTATATCAAAAACACTAAATGAAATACACACACATACAAATAAATAAATGACAATCGTTTATTCACTCAGGTCAGTTAGAGTTAGCAAACGAAATTGGGATTTTCAGCAAGGAAAAATTGACACGAGTGCGGGAAAATTGCAAAGTCAGCGAAAGAAAACATATTAAAAACACGGCACGCACACAACTACAACATGGGCAATTAGAACTAGTTTCGTAGAATGGTTCGAAGGTTATACTAACCCTGAGCTTGCTGCTCGTCGCCACTCTCTCTATCCGACATTTTCAACCCTACACAAACCGACACACTAAAGCCTCCTTCTAAATTCTATGAATTATTCATGAGGTCACTGAGGTGAAAAGTCACGTTGGATCGACAGTCTGCAAATAGATTAAATATAATAAGATAATGCAATATTCTACTATTGCCCTTGTATAAAATTTGCAGCCTTTTGAGGAGGGAAATAGGAACGGAAAGCAAACGTCACACCTGCACCTGAAATTTCGGCACACGGTCAAAGAAAATAAAGATGGTAGTTGATTGGTTCAGGGTAAATGACGTCATTCAGTGCGCGGTATATTTCAAAAACTTTGGCAGACATAATGATGGAAAAGGAAAATACATTAGAAGGTAAGAAAATATATTTATAACTTAGTATTTCAGGATAAATAACTTACAAATCCCAGACGACCGTAATAACCCCAGCAGTCTGGAGAGATAATTCCTGGAAATGGTGGTTTGATAGCAGTTATATTACGTCATCAACAGAGATTCGTCACCAAATTAATTCGATCCGGAAATTATGTTCAGTATCAGTAATTTTAAAAGATAATAGATATGATCGAGTGGATATTAATCAACAGCAGTAGGTAAGTGTTGAAGAAGTATACAAGTCTGAGTCACTTGCCCATTAATCTCTACAGTAACACATAACATACTTACGACGGTAACTACGTTGTAACTTGTCTTGTATAGCAACCTTGATCGAATGTCATGACTCACTGGCACAATATATTAGACTGGCAGAGCCCGCAGCATAGTCCGCGTCATATAAATGTTTCCTGATATTTTGTTTATTTTAATATATACTACAAACTTAACGAAAATGTCAAGGATGAAAATCCAGCCGGAAAAGAGCCACATGTAATGATGTATAAAAATGTTTAAATGACGTCACTCTTGCATTGCGTAATCATCAGTCAAAAGTTAGTTTTGTGCACTGGTGTTTTAAATACCCGCCGTGAATTGATGGCGCCGTGAATCGATGGATCTTTTTCCTGTTTTAATTGTGAGTCTGAGACCAAATAACCCTGTCCCATATCTTCCGATTTAAGGATGTACGAGCGTTTTTTTTCAGGATATCCGCCATTTTGAAAAATGTTTCTTTAAATATTGCCTTCCAACAAAAGTTTTGCCGAAAATTAATGCTAAATCATTAAAATATGGCTAATAAAGTACCATTTAAGCAAATAGATTCTGCTTTTTGCGAAAAAAAAATTTTCACCCTTATTTTTGGCTGGCATTTGTCTAAAATTGACGTAAGTTTTACAACGGGGTAGGGGTAGGTAATTCTAAATATCTATGAAAGTAGATCAGGTTTCGTTTTGATATTTTCCTGACTGATACATATAATTATAAGCTATAAATGAAATAAAAAAAAATCAAGATATCTCTTTATTTTATCTGGAAAATATTAATTAAATAAAAAAGAACACAAAATATCAAAATTCACCAGTTTTTGACCGTTTTTTTCTTAACAAATCTCTTATAGATGCACGGTGGCCCCTACTTTTTTTCTTTCCATTTTAAAGCATTTTTGTGCGTCATTAAAGCTGCAAAATATTTTTAAAATCTTACCGTCAGAAATTTTTTTGTAGATCTAGAGCGGGTGTGGGTAATCCCGAACAGGGGGGTAATTCCGAACACATTTTTCCAATGACATTTTCATATTCTTGAAAGGCACCAATCTAATCCACAGCGTCACATACATGATAACAACGAATTCCATATCATATTGCAATGAATGCAAAGTTTTGTCGCGCACCTTTTCAAAATAACAGACTAGAATTTATACGACAGCTTGCATGCATGTCGTTCTTACCTGTTTTCGTATTTTGATGTAAGTAGTATGTAAGGATCTAAAAGTATTGGTTTTTACCGCTGACAATGTTTTGATGGAATTCTTACATCACAAGTGTCCCGTGGGAAGGGAGTTAACTGCATTTCTCATTATGGAAAATGTTGAAAGATCAAAGAAGCCGTTCGGAATTAGACACACTTTTTAATTAATGTAAGGCTAATTCCAAACAATCAATGTATGAGGAACAGTTTATCCAAAATAAGTATATATAAAGACTTATACTATATTTGAAGCAAATAACTAGAGCTAGATTATAAATAAATAAATAAGTTGATAAATAAATATATATATAAAAAAAGATACAGTAACAAATAAATAAATCTACTACTTTGTAAACTTAGTTCAACTTCCTTTCATTCATATTGGCTTGTTTTAAACATGTGCAATATGATCCGACTCTGGTAGAGGAGGCGGCAACTCATTTAGCAATAGCATGAGCTTGTCAAGTGATGCAAGCAAATTTTGGGTGCCAAGACAACCCTGCACGACAAGGTCCACGTTACTGCTATGCATGTGAAAAAACCCTACATGCACCAATTGTGGATGCAGATTTCACCCTAAATGTGTGGCAGATGAATTATTGGGCTATACAGACGAACTTCCGTTTGAATGCAAATACTGTTAATTTAAACACAGATTCTAAGACATTTTTAACACTGCACACTCCATCATGTATAAGGGTGTTAATACCGTATTAAATGTTTCGGACATTAATCATGTAGAAAGTTGTCGCAGATGTTGTGCTGTGCTTCTGCAAATTTAGGTTTAGATACAGATGCTCTGTAAATTCCAGTTATATGTTTTGTTTTATAAAGTTTCTTTGTTAAAAATGCAAGTAATACCGTAAAGAATGTCTTTGTTTATCATTGTAAACAAACAAACATTCTGTTTTTAAGAAGTTGGAACTGTTCGGAATTAGCCCCCCTGTTGTTCGGAATTACCCCCTCTGTTCGGAAATACACGTCCAATAGGTAATATCTTCAATACACTATACTGACAATATCTGTATACTTATATAGTTCGGAATTATACACGCTAAATCAGCTGGAATCACTCTATTAGACTTACAAAGTCTGTTGAGATCAAGTTATCTGTAATAAAGTTTATTCTTTCTTCATACTGACACTAATATTTTCCAAGAAAAACATTTTCTCTCTAGGCTCATCTCAACAGACTTATAAAATGCGATTCTGGGGTTATATAATGTCATGAAGAGGGATTAGTTCCACCTGCCAATAGCCACCCTAAACTGACCGGCAACAAGATTAATTGAACTATTTCAAATCACCTGTACCAGATGTTTGATTTTTCTCTAGAAATGAAAGAAAGCAAAGTCTTTACCATGTTGTAAATTCCCTGCAGAAGTATGCTCAAGCATTTATAGTTGCTGAATGCTAAATGTTAAATATTTTTAACATTTACACCCTTCAAAATATTTTTTATTACTTTCATTGTTATGGACAATATGACAGGAGTTTATGTTTTTATCATAATATCATAAGAACTGTTTTTGAAAACGTTAGATAGACTTCTGTGGTCAATTAGTATAGATATATTTAGTAATATGAATTTTTAGCTCCACTATTCGGAGAATAGGGGGGCTATTCAACTCGCCTCGGCGTCGGCGCTGGCGTGACCTTTCTTGGTTAAAGTTTTTCAGCAACCTTTGTTTTTCTGTCATATCTTTGTTACCATTGCTTATATCTTACTGTAACTTCACATAAACATTGTCCAGCATTCAAGCAAATTATGTGCAGGGGCTGGGCCCATTATACTAAGGTCAAGGTCACCAAGGTGGTATACTTAGGTTATTTTTAAGGTTAAAGCTTTTCGGCAACCTTTGTTTTTTTCTGTCATATGTTTGTTACTATTGCTTATATCTTACTGTAAGTTCACATAAACATTGTCCAGCATAAAAACAAAGTACGTGCAGGAGCTGGGCCCATTATACCAAAGGTCAAGGTCACCAAGGTGTTGTACTTAGGTTATTTTTAAGGTTAAAGTTTTTTGGCAACCTTTTTTTCTGACATATCTTTGTTACTATTGCTAATATCTTACTGTAAGTTCACAAAAACATTGTCCAGCATACAAAGTATGTGCAGGACCTGGGCTCATTATACCCAAGGTCAAGGTCATAAAGTTGTTATACTTGGAATTATTTTCATGTTAAATTTTATTGAAACTTTCGTTTATAGACATATCTTTGGTAACTTGAAATTAAAAATATTTCTTTATAATTATCATCTGCATGTGTGGTTACATTCCCTGTAACTCTAATTGTATTTTTGACAGAATTATGCCCCTTTCATACTTTAATCTTTTGACAAACTTGGTTTCTTCACATAACTTTGGTACTCTATAAGATAATGACTTGAAACTCAAAATATATCTTTACCATCATCATCTGCATGTGTGGTAACAATCCGACTAACTCTAATTTGTGTTCTTGACAGAATTATGCCTATTTGGTGTATCTTCCTCTTAAAATAGAGGTCTCTTATAGAGACATACATTCATTTTACTGTCAAATCGCCGAATAGTGGAGCGTGCTGTCTTACAGACAGCTCTTGTTTACAGAACCAATAATAGATAGTACATATATAATTTCATAAAGAATTCTTGATTATCTAATAGATTATATATTTCAATAATTATATTTCAAAATAATTATTTAAACATCTCCCTTCTTTCAATGTCTCGCACAAACTTCCTAAGTATAAATTAAAGACACATTTGACCAAGTTCTGAATTCGACAGATGAAGTAGGCAATAATTCAGTATTGTTTTATTAGATATTTTTGAACTTTGTTTTATTAGATATTTTTGAACTTTTTATTTTTTGTTTTTGGTATTTTTTGGGGTATGTAGTTGGGGTATAGTCACACTGTCACAGTTTGATCATGCGATGGCATTTAATAGCAGAGGAAGAAACCCAAGGGGCATCTCCAGGCATTGTTACAGGCATGGGCAGACATCAGATTTAAATCGCCGACCTTCCATGTATAAGCCACCCAGACAGTTTATGCGCATGAAGAATTGAAACATCTCATGTGAAGTCTGGAACCTTTACCATTCGGCTATGGAGGCCTCTCTTGAAATTATGTGAACAGTGCAAAAGTATAATTAAAGTATATCATGAAAGTTACTAAATATTATGACTGCCAGTTATTGTTTCGACCGATTGTGTGATTTGATTAATAAACTTTCTCTCATCTAAGGCACTGACCTACAAATTTTGGCTACAAATGATTTTTCTTTTAAATTGAAGTTCGGTCATATTATGAACATTAAAATACGAGTTTTTGTTTCTAAACTATCTTTAATTTGCTCAATCAAGAAAAACAAGATGCCAGAGTCGGGAATTGAACCCGGGCAGCTACGGCAATGAAAATTTTCCTGCTGCTAAGGACCTGAATATGTATACAACAATATTTATAATTAGGCAGTTTACCTCGAGTAAAATGCTATAAACGCTTTTGAATTTCCAGTGTAAAAATTAGTAAAAACAACCAATTCTCATGTGTTTCAATAACATATAGTCTGTCAGTAATTAATCCAAAGCTTTCTTAAGATTTATAGCATTAATTTCTTGTTACCTAAAATGTTCTCTTTTTTCTGTTGTCCTATGATCTCGAGGACAGGGCTTTGATAATCAATATCTGTTTGGTGTTATAATCATATTTTTCTACATACAGTTCAAGTATTAACTAGTAACAGGAAATTACTGTATCTGCATCTAAAGCATGATTTAACATGACAATAAACTATTGATACTCTTTTTTTGTGACTAAACACTCATTTCTACTTAATTTGCAATTTAAAGATGATACATTTATGAAAGTATAAAGTTAATTAACACCTAAAATAAAACGTTGGCAAGCACTTTTATACAGACTGTGAAGGTCATTAAGGAGAACTATGATCCAGGGCACTGGAGTCATTCAAGGGTTATGTTACTTCATGAACACATTTGCAATGATCTCTAATGAGATGGTGATTATTATAGCTGGGATGAAAAGTGCCCAGCTCAGATCGCATTTGTCCAGTCGTTAGAGTCAGAGGTTAGAGATATTGTAAATTTTTTTAGAAAGTGCTATCAAAGAGGATTGATTTTATGGCCAAGTGCTTTACATTTAATGACTCTAACGACTGATGCCAGTCTATCACTCTATAAACAAGTTGTTTTTAAATGGCAATATAAGTGGGTATTTTCGAACATTCAACATTATTGCTTAACTGTTCGGAAATACCCACACCCGCTCTAAATATATTTTTTCCATTGAAAATAAAGTGGGTGGGGTAATTATGTCAACATGTAAAAATGAAAGAGATTTGTTTGTGACATTTATGCTTATATAATACTGACATCACCTTGTATTCATATTAACCTGTAAGACATGAAATCCCTATGACATTAAATGGGATATTATATGTTTTATAAAGTACAACCATTTTTTCAATTTTACAAAATTTCAGAAATTCTTAAACAGTGGGAGTAGAAGTCTAGTAAATGCCCTATAAAATTAAAACGAGTTCGGTGACCTATGTTTTTTCTTCTCTTGTTTGTCTTGAAAACTAATGTTCTTCAAGCTCACAGAGTATGAAAAAATTCTTAACGTTAGAAAAAATTCGATCGTACATCCTTAATTGCTTCTTTATAATATTCAAAATAGGCCTAACAATTTACCTAAAAAAAATATAGACACGTTTTTGAATATTAAATTGAAAGTTGTGGGGTGCAAACTCACGGCGGGTTGTCAATACGGTAGCTATCTGTCCAGCCGCAGATTACTCTGTCCAGCCGCAGATAATACCGGCTGTGGTTTGGTGCAACTAATGCATTGTAAACACTCAGTAATGAGCTAGAACTCAAGCGATAGTGAAAGCTATTTTTAAACGTTTTGAGCAGTTTCAATGAATTCACCGCCATTTTAGATTCTTATAACTTCTACATTTTAATTAAATCAGATAATTTTAAGCATTTTTATTTTTACTTTACCGGAGCAGGTGAAGCTTTTAGTATCGTCTAGATAGTCTGTGTTCCGTCGTCCGCCAACATTTAGCTTACCGATAGCATGTTTATTTTTATTCGATTAAAAATCAAGGATGAATATAAAACAGGGAAGACCACGTTCCAAAAACACAGCCTCCCCAAAACGAAACTCACAGCACGCAGAATTGCACACTGCCAACACACACACACACTCACATACAAAGCAAACACACGAGGACAAACAAACGAATAGAATCTAAACGAACACAGTTTGGAACCGCCTTGGAACGGTCAGTTGCAAAAACAGCACTGGGGAGTTTAAACTGGTTTATGGTGCGGACCCAACCTCACTCTTACCCACCATGTTTCCAAGTCACAAGACAATGTAAGTAAAAGTAAATCTCTAACACACGCAATAGAACAAAAGTTATGGCATGTAAAGTACAAAAAAAAAGTTCCTCTATAATTATATTAAAAGCAAACCTTAAGAACCAAAAACGTATGTACTCGTTGTCTTTGCAGAAGACTGAGCATCAAGAGAAACGCCCAAACGGCCCGACGAAAGAGGCCAGAAGACAGTTCTAAATCAAAACAGTTCAGTCCAGGTGGGATTTAAAAACTGCTTATCACAGATTATCATATTATTTCCCCTCTTCCGTAAGACAAATCAAAGAGGGAAACGTTGTGTCCAACTGAAAAACAGTTCAACACTAAACATTCGGTGTGTCTTAAACAGTTGGGTGTAACCTCTTTTAATAAAACGTTTTATAATTTTACCAAATCCTGTTGAAAAAATACCATGACCTAAAATGTTACGAAGTTTGTAAACCACATCCCGATAAAGATCGGGTTTTGAAATACCTTCTCGCAGAAGTGTCTTTAAATTACTACTGAATTTTAAAACCAAATTAGAATTACGAAATATTTACCCAATTTGCAGTAACGGTAGCCCTGTTGAAGAAGTTTATTTGTAATATATTGATTACGTTCATTGAAATCCTCAACATGACTACACGCTCTGGCTAATCGAATTAACTGAGAAATATATACCCCATAGGATATAGCCTGAGGTACATTCCCATCAAAATGGGAAAACTTACAATACTAAAATTGAAATCATCTTTCCGCATTGTTAGTTTTATTTAACCGGAACTCCCGGGGATAAATAGTATCTACCAAGTGACAAAGAATATCATCCAGATAGCGTGATGTGTTATTAAATGCACTAATAATGTCTGCCTGCGTATCTGGAGAAAGGCTCAAGGTATGATGGTATTAAATGCCTCCACTACTATTTTCAATATAAAATTAACAATTAATAACATATTTTTATCAAGATTTCTAGCCTTTCACTTCCTGCGAGACTACCCTTGTCTTGAAGGTCTGTCTTTAGGCAATCAAATATACCTAAAAAATATGGGGTTTGACCAAAATGCAGTGAAACCATGGTCACGTGACTGAGACACGTGATGAAAACGCTAAATATTGCGTAGATAGACATCAGGAAATACCACTTTCATTTTCATTTTACAAAGGCAGCTTCAATAAACTTTTTGAAGCATATAACGTAGCTTAAAATCATCTGCGGACATTCCTTTTTACAATCAAGCATCAAATAAAGCTTATATCGGCACGAAAATGGCCTTTACTAAGGGGGGAAAATTGCACTATATATTGATATGGACTACATTCGAGCGGACCACGGAGGCATATCCGGCTAATTGCCCCCTTCATGCCTCAACAGTAGTATATAACGAGGCGTTTCGGAGAGTTGGGGCAATGGGGCAATGGTGCATTGGGGCAGCAACTAATCCGACTTAATCCTTAAGCCGACATAATCCCTAATCCGGTTAATTTCCCCTCGTAATTGAGGCAGCGGGGCAGCAATTAATCCGGTTAATCCCCTTCAATGAGTAAACGGGGGAGTGTGCTCCGAAATTTCAAGATCTTTATAGCAATAATTAGAATATGTTTTAATTCAGGCAAAATTGTCTAAACTACAACCTAAGGTGCTGCGGCCCTTTTTCATTATAATAAACTGATACGTCACCTTAATGCAATAAATGACTAAAAAGAACTTACCTCCGCCCAGCCGCTGCGATTTCTTTTTGGTTTTTCCTGTCTAAAGAATTTATAAAATTAACACAAAGTTACAAAGTCATTTACTGCATAATACAGTACAAACAAAAGCAGTCAAAATGAAAATAATAAACCACAATGTGTAACCTTAGAAGACGAAAACATTTAGTTATAGCGATAAAGGGGGGTAATCACAAACAATAAATTTACTAATATTTTCCACTATGTAAACAGAAATTCAAATCTTTGGCGGGCTTCATCAGAAAAGTAAACGTTTGGACTTTCCATGTACATATTTTTCATTTCTCTTCCAATACTAATAATGAATTAAGACCCTCGACCAAAATTCATCTCCGGAAAACAAAGGGATAACACCGAAGTTAGGCCGAAAATTATAATATCGAACGCACAGAACGTATAATTATATGCACATTTAAACAGGTTAATAAAATATCACATTTTTAATATTTTAAAATTTCATTTAAAACAGAAATAGCTTGTTGCTAAATTTGGGTGTTGATTAATTTACAGAATCTTTATGACTATGGATACCCAATATCTCAGATCCCGTAAAATAATAAGGAAACATCCAATAGAAAAAACGATAAAAGTTTTGTTTTCATATTCAGTTTTATAAATACAAGGTTTTTGTTTTTATTTGCATTCATTTCAAGAAAATTTAAATCCCCTTCAATGCGCAATCGTTGACAATCGGGATTAAAGAAAAAAACGCCACCGAATTAGTCCCGAAAACTAATCTTAAAATTTGTAGAAAAAACAAAAAGTGGCATTCTATTATAGGATGATACACTAACCTCTGTTGTAACGTTAGTCGAAAGAATAACACCGATATATATAGAGAGAAAAGTGTAAAAGATAAGTAAAAAACATTACAAAGTTGTTACTGTAGAACGAAATTATGTATTAGTATTATAAAAACAAAACGAAAATTTTTAATAATAAAAGCGTTGAAGGGTACTAAATTAACTGAAAATGTTATACCAAAAAAAACTAAAGCGCTAACGTAACTGAAGAAATTTTAAAGGTACTTAATATTTTTGTTCTTAAAATTGTAAAAACTAAAACGTGGCTTGTTTAATCAAAGCATTGAAAGCAACTAGTTTTTCTTCAAACTGCATAGCTTGAAAACCTGGGACTACTTCATTTGCTTTTTCAAACATAATCAATCTTAAGTCTTCATATAGTGAACATTCTAAAATTTAACATGTCTTTCATCATCTAAAATCTGACAAAATGGACACAAGCGGGGATCTACAGGTAGATCTTCATATCTTCCCCGGTCTCAAGTCTGATTGGTGCCACACCACATCTAAATTTACAAAAGTTTGAACGATGTTTTAATGGCAAAAGCATAGTACAAATTTCTCTACACCATACTCTTCTTTAAAGGTACAATATGTATCTAAGTTTATTACCTCCCCTACGCGAGTGACTAGTAACAGAAATGATTTTCAACAACCATTCAATTTTAAATTGGTCTAAAAAAACACTGTTCAACTGACTTAACAAGTAACACTTTAGACATAGGCCTGTCAATATAAGAATACATATCGAGGCCAATATCTTTCAATTGTTTTCTATCACTAAAGTACCAATTTTTAATAGTGTTAATCCGGTATTTTTGGGTGAGTCACGGGAGTAGTTATTTTTCCGATTAGTTAATATACATCACAAGTAATTACAACGATATTGAAAATATTTACATATAATGTACGTATTTCAATTATTTTCTAACATTTTTATTATGTTTTGAAAAGGGTCATAAATCTCTACAATACATGAATTAATGAAAGTTAATCGATTTAATTGCTTACTGCCGATCAGGTTATAGACACTTGTAAATTAATGTTGGGGTCTCAAATTCTGCCGACAAAGGAAGTATCTTGAGTAAATTACAAACGCAAATGGGATCTTAGATGACTTTTCATAAAATATATTAAATAAAATATTTTGACACTTAAACACCATTGTTCGAAATATCGAAGAAACCAATCTTAATGGTTTAATTCAACGCATCAAATGTAGAAAATCCCTCATAGATTTTGCAGATCTAGTTAAATTAACAAGTATTACAGCTTCTACATAAAAATATAAAAGGCTATTACTCACCCTCGCAATTTTTGCATTCCAAATCGATCATTTGGTAAAAAGAACCCTGAAGTCCGTTCTTTCAACCCTAAATGGTTTGTTTTTTAAACCTTAAAATGCCTTTTAAAATGACTAAAATGCTAAAAAGTTTAAGATTACCCCTTTAAGTCAGGTTCTTGTGCTCGGTCCCCTACTTAGACATTACTGGTTTTACCCTGGCAAGACATTTCTGTATCTAACATCGTACCGCCATCACAGTGTTTAAACATAGTAAACTGTAATTAGGGGTGAAAACTCGAAAAAAGAACCAGATATGTTCAAAAAGGTACTGAACAGCCAAGAGTCGCCAGATTGCACTATTTACTGTAGCTATATGCAAAATTTTCCGGGCCGGATCATAGGAGGGGTCCTTCACTCCTTCCCAAACCCGCCCCCTCTGCGCCCCAATGTTCAAATCGTTCCTACGCCCCTGAAATTGAGTCTAAAAAGACTTGTCAAATATAGGCTGTAAAAAGGATATGTAAAATACTCCCGCTGTCTATCCATTCAAATTTATAATTAGGAAAAGAATACGGTAAAAGCATGGTTTGCAATAGTCACTAAAGACTGAAATGTTATACTTAAAAAAATCAAAGCGCTAAACGTACTGAAGAAATTTTAAAAGGGTGAAACGGTTAAATTTAATTAGTCATTTATAAAGTGGAAAGTTTAGTATAAAAGCGTTGAAAGTACTTTATTATTTCAGTCGGAGAACACATCCTCGTTATTTAAGGGAAGATCATTATTAGCAACTCGGTGCCCTTCTAACGCGTAAAAAAACGGGTAATGAAAATAGTCAAAATAAAGTCGAAAAGAGATGGAAATTATTCACTAAGGGAAGAAACCTTGATGAAAAGTCAATTTGTTAGTCGTTTTTTTTTAAAAAATATTTTTCCAAAATTATTCTAACCACATCCGTCTTTGGTTTTATTATGTTTTGAGAAGGGTCATAAGAATACAAAAAATAAATTGCCTCAGAAGTGATCCCCTATAAAAAAATAAAGCAACAACAAACAAAAAACATTGGGTCGAAGAAAGACTAGTCAAATATAGGCTCTAAAAAGATATGTAAAATACTCCGCTGTCTGTCTATTCAAATTCAATATTTTAGGTAAAAAAATACGGTGAAAGCTTTGTTTGCGATATCACACTAAAGGCTAAAAATGTTATGCGTTAAAAAATCAAAGCGCTAAAACGTACTAAACCCATTCAAAGGTGAATACGTATGAGTGTACCAATCAATAAATGCGTAAACGTACTGTATCAATTGTAGTATATAAATAATATTTATCTCTTAATTAAAATACGAACGTAAAATTATAATGGACGAAAAAATGTTTTGTCTCGACCCCACCAAAGTGTGTGTATCCCTCGAGTTCCTTTACAATAAAGTATGCTAGGTACGTCGTAGATATGCTAGAATCTTCGCATTTCATCACACTTGTCTGGGGTTTGTAGCAAAAGTTGGCTGTCACAAAGGGATCAACTTGTTTGAATAATAAACCGAGCGTGCAAGCCAAAGACGCTTATATCGAAACAAAATTTGTACTCAGAAGAGAGTAAGTAAGCTGTTTACTTATCATGGCGATACATAGACGGATAGACGCCGAAAAGCTGTTTGTTTGACTGGGGGACGGAAATGAAAGGTTTGGACATGTATGCACGAGCATTATAGACATGTTCATGTTACAAGTGAAATGTAAAGACTATCGAAAAATCTCGCATGAAAAACAATCAATCCCCCCTGGAGAGAAACGTTTGAGGGCAGCCAGAAGCCTTCTAACGCAGCACACATGCTAAAAATAAACGAACACGTAAATTAACTAACATGTTGACAATTTTCTTCCTCACTGGCGAAAATGACGGAGGAAACTTCAGTTTAAAAGTAGAAAAATTGATCAACCCATCTACGAAGTTTTAAAACGAAGTTTGGGTCATTTATAGAACCATGTAACTGTACTTACTTATTATGCGATATCATAGACGGTATGACTACGAAAAGCTTTGTTTGATTGGGGGACGGAAATGAAAGGGTTTTGGACCATGTATGCACGAGCATTATAGACATGTTCATGTTACAAGTGAAATGTAAAGACTATCGAGAACCCTCGCATGAAAAACAATCCCGCCTGTAGGAGAAACGTTTGAGGGCAGCCAGAAGCAATTCTAACGCAGCACGCATGCTAAAAATAAACGAACCGAAAATTAACTAACATGTTGACAATTTTTTTTCCCTCACTGGCGAAAATGACGGAGGAACTTCAGTTTAAAAGTAGAAAAATTGATCAACCCATCTACGAAGTTTAAAACGAAGATTGTCATTTATAAAACCCAATGTAATTGTACTTGGAAATGAAAAGCTGTTGTTTACCTGGGAGACGGAAATAAAAGGGGTTTGGACATGTATGCACGAGCAATATAGACATGTTCATGTTACAAGTGAAATGTAAAGACTATCGAGAATCTCGCATGAAAAACAATCAATCCCGCCTGGAGGAGAAGAGGTACCCAGAAGCGTTCTAACGCAGCAGCATGTTTAAAAAATAGACGAATACGTAAATAAACTAACACGTAGACATTTTTTTTTTCCACTGGCAAAAAATGACGGAAAAACTTCATTTAAAAGTAAAAGAGTGATCACCACACGGAGGAAGAAGAGATCTATCGAGGAGAACCCTTTACCTAACAATCAGGGCAGACCCCTTTCCAACAAGGAACTTTTTATCCAATAAGGTCTTTTACCTTCATTCATATACACATTTACAGTTTCCATATAAACGAAATTTACTTGAACATGAAAAATACAACTGGGTCTTCTATCAATATCTGTAACGAAATTTGAATTATAGACCAGATTTTTATAGAGTTACATATCATGTGTAGTTAAATGATACTGAAAAAAAATATAAAAAATAGTGTCGGTCCTAAATATCAGATAGATCTAATATAGAACCTGTTCGTTCTAAAGTAAGCGATATATTTTGGGTTCGTTAAGTTAAAAGATTTTCACTTATTTTCTTTTCATGCAAAATTTTATATAAGAAAAAAGAAAAATAGTTTTGAATTTGGGATCGCTAAAACAGCTTTCTGTAATATTTTAATGAACCGTATTTCTTTAACTGGACATTCAGGGTTGACAAAATGCGCAAGCAAATTTCTATACTGATACATATCTGTAAAGTTGAATGGTTTTAATCAAAAGCGTTGAAATTACTTTGTTTTTTTATTTATTCAGTCGTAAAGATCTTTCTTGTTATTTGAAGAACATTAAAATATACCTTGTTTTTATAAAACCCATAAATTTGAATTTTGTTTTGACAGAAACGATTAATCTTTGGTTGACGTAATGGTGTACACAAATAAAATAATCGTATTCCTATATCGTATTTTATTTCTTCAACATCGTTTTACAAATTGATATCATGCTTTTCAATAAGCGTCTCTAACAGTTCTAAATGAAGAATTGCATCAAACGATATCTACAGTTTTCGTAAGCAGAATAAGATTCTTTTTAATTATCCTTCTCTAAGACTGGAAACCAATTTATTGAAGTTCTTGGCCACCACCTGTATCACATCTTTGACATAAAGCGCTTTTTCCCATCCTCAGGAATAAAAGTCACCCAGTCACTTTCACTGATTGCCTCAATATTCAAATTCATCTTATAAAAACGAATCATAATCGATCAAAGTGTCTTTAAAAATAAAAAAAAGTGCTCTTTTCTTAAGCCACTGTTTTATGCTTCCGTGGGAAAATGTTTGTGGCGTTATTTTGCCAAGAGCCAGTTTATACGGCTCGTAGTCCAACACGTAATATAACGGTATGTATGGTCTTTCAACACAGTCAGAAAAATATTTTTCCACATAGACCCAATGCTAACACATCCATCATTTATAAAACTGCCTCTTCGGCTGTTTTCATAAAAATTGCGTGTAATTGATGAACCCCAAATCAGCAAAAAGCTATTTCTGTTTAAATGAAATTAAGATACTTCCTTTAAACGAAACCTAGAATAACACGATAGTAGGTAGTGAGTGACTCAATGCATTTACATTACACAGTGCGCTTCAAATAATCAGTTTAATAAATCCCATTAATAAAATCTTAGATAGCATGGGAAGGACTGTATTGTTAGCTTAACGGGCTAACGTGGACATGTTTTCCAATATTTCTAAGAAGTAAGTTAAGTACAAAATTCAAATTTTATAACTTTAATAAGTAATATCTTATTGTAGCTTATTTCTATTATCAAAACGCGGTTAATCTGGTCCTTCCAGTCTGAGGATTGCTGTGCAATGACTGTGTGGTCACTTGAAACACGAACCCAGATGAGCGTAATCATCTTTATAAAATACATGAATATTTGAATATATCATGGTTTCATAGTTACATTTAACATGTCAAGAAAAATAGTTCTTTACAATTTCCGATTTCCGCGAATTAAACAAACGGGTGATCACGTATGGCATAGCATTACCGCATACGAGATAGAAAAAATAAGTAGAAAGACAAACAATAAAACATTCACTGGTGATCCCTAGTTTTTTCGTGCGTATTTTCATGAGAATCCGTACTTGCAAGTCTGGTACCCCCGAATTCTATGACAAGTTGTACGATGTTTGATTTAAGTTGTCTCGTCTTTCATGAAACAAAAAAAGAGTGTATAAAAATGACTGTTGAGAACATTCGACGCTAAAAGAAATATTTAAATGCCTTAAATAACCAACACTTCATTTCTATCCCCATGTCTTTATAAAATTTTTATTTGGATATTAGTATTGCTAGCTGAAACCCTCAAACCCCTTTCGTTTTCGCTTGAATAGATTATTTTTTGGCGCCGTGCTATCTTTCAAAATCTGGAAGGCGTTTAGCAAAAAAGAAAAAAAAACTTAGCTGAGTGCAACAAAAATGCCATTACCTTTTAAAAAAAAAACTTGTTTTTTTTGGCTACATCATTAGTATCCTTAATATCATTAGTCTTTACAAAAACTTACTTAGGGTTTTACAAAAGTTGACTAGCGTTACAAAAAACTTACCCGGATGCATCAAAAAATGCCATTACCTTTAACAAAAAATTTTCCCGAGAGTTTTTAAAAACTGACTCGATTAATACAAAATATCGATCGACATTGACAAAAACTTACCAGAATGCAACAAAAACTCGATTTTTTACACTATATAATTTAACGGGATTTAACATTTTTGTGACTATTCGCGCAAAAACATCATTAGTCTTTACAAAAACTTACTAACTCTATACAAAAAGTTGATTCGCGTTTACAAAAACTTACCCGGATGCATCAAAATATACCATTACCTTAAACAAAAACTTCCTGAGAGTTTACAAAAACTGACTCGATTAATACAAGAAATCGATTGACAATGACAAAAACTTGCCCGAATGCAACAAAAACTCGTTTTTTTACACTATATAGTTTAACGGGATTTAACATTTTTTGTGACTATTCGAGCAAAAACATCATTAGTCTTTACAAAAACTTACTTAGGTTATATAAAAAGTTGATTAGCGTTTACAAAAACTTACCCGAATGCAACAAAATATGCCATTACCTTTAACAAAAATTTCCTGAGAGTTTACAAAAACTGACTCGATTAATACAAAAAATCGATCGACATTGACAAAAACTTACCCGAATGCAACAAAAACTCGATTTTTTACAACTATATAATTTAACGGGATTTTTAAAATTTTTTTTAGGCTGTTCGCGCAAAAAAAAGCATTAGTCGTTACAAAAAACTTACTAACTCTATACAAAAAGTTGATTAGCGTTTACAAAAACTTACCCGAATGCAACAAAATATGCCATTACCTTTAACAAAAACTTCCTGAGAGTTTACAAAAACTGACTCGATTAATACAAAAAATCGATCGACATTGACAAAAAACTTACCAAAAGCAACAAAACTCCCGATTTTTTTTACACTATATAATTTAACGGGATTTTACATTTTTTGAGGCTGTTCACGCAAAAATATCTTTAGTCGTTACAAAAACTTACTTAGGTTATACAAAAACTTGATTAGCATTTACAAAAACTTACCCGAATGGAACAAAATACGCCATTACCTTTAACAAAAAACTTCCTGAGAGTTTACAAAAAACTGACTCGATTAATACAAAAATCGATCGACATTGACAAAAATTTAAACCCCAATGCAACAAAAACTCGATTTTTACACTATATAATTTAACGGGATTTAACATTTTTTGAAGCTGTTTGCGCAAAAACATCATTAGAAATTACAAAAGCTTACTTAAATTTATACAAAAAGTGATTAGCGTTTTCAAAAACCCTTTCCCAAATGCAACAAAATATGCCATTACCTTTAAAAAAAAACTTCCGAGAGTTTGCAAAAAATGACTGGATTAATACAAAAAAATCGATCGACATTGACAAAACTTACCCGAATGCAACAAAAGCTTGATTTTTTAAAACTATATAATTTAACGGATTTAACATTTTTTGAGTCTGTTCTCGCAAAAACATCATTATCTTTACAAAAACTTACTTAAGGTTATACAAAAAGTTGATAAGCGTTTACAAAAAATTACCCGAATGCAAGAAAATATCCATAAACTTTAACGAAAACTTCCTGAGAGTTTTCAAAAACTGACTCGATTAATACAAAAAAAAATCGATCGACATTGACAAAAACTTACCCGAAGCAACAAAAACTCGATTTTTTTTACACTAATAATTTAACGGATTTAACAATTTTTGTGGACTATTCGCGCAAAAAATCATTACCTTTACAAAAACTTACTAACTCTAATACAAAAAGTGGATTAGCGTTTACAAAAACTTACCCGAAAGCAACAAAAATGCCATTTCCTTGGCTACACATGGGAAAAGTTGCGTCAACTCTCCCTTTCTTGGGAAAAGCTTCGGTCAAAGGGACCAGCAAGCGCCCTGGGTGTGAACATCACATCATAAGCAACTGTGACCAGGGGGCTGCTGGGCCTTGACCGAAACAGTTCCAAGAAAGGGAGAGTTGACGCAACTCGTAGCCATAGTGAAACCAAGGAAATGGCATATTTTTTTGCATTCGGGTAAAATTTTGTAACGCTAATCCACTCTTTGTAAAAGGAGTTAGTAAGTTTTAGTAAAGGCTATGATATTTTTCCGAATAGTCACAAAAAATGTTAAATCCCGTTAAATTATATAGTTTAAAAAAAACGAGTTTTTGTTGCATTCGGTAAGTTTTTGTCAATGCGATCGATTTTTTTTTGTATTAATCGGTCAGTTTTTGTAAACTCTCAGGGAAATTTTCGTTAAAGTTTATGGCATATATTATTCATCGGGTAAAATTTTTGTAAACCTTAACAAATTTTTGTATAACCTAAGTAAGTTTTGTAAAGACTAATGATGTTTTTGCGGAACAGACTCAAAAAATGTTAAATCCCGTTAATTTTATAGTGTAAAAAATCAAGCTTTTGTTGCATTCGGGTAAGTTTTTTTCAATGTCGATCGATTTTTTGTATTAATCAGTTTTTTTTGCAAAACTCTCAGGAATTTTTGTTAAAGGGAATGGCATATTTGTTGCAATTTGGTAAGGTTTTGTAAACGCAATCAACTTTTTGTATAACCTAAGTAAGCTTTTGTAAGTACTAATGATGTTTTTGCGCGAACAGCTTCAAAAAATGTTAAAACCCCTTAAATTATATAGTGTAAAAAATCGAGTTTTTGTTGCATTCGGGGAAATTTTGTCAAAGTCGACCGATTTTTTGTATTAATCGAGTCAGTTTTTGTAAACTCTCAGGAAGTTTTTTGTTAAAGGTAATGGCGTATTTTTTTCCACGGGGAAGTTTTTGTAAATGCTAATCAAGTTTGTATAACCTAAGTAAATTTTTGTAACGACTAAAGATATTTTTGCGTGAAAAGCCTCAAAAAATGTAAAATCCCGTTAAAAATTTTAAAAAGTGTAAAAAAATCGAGTTTTGTTGCATTACTGGTAAGTTTTTGTCAATGTCGATCGATTTTTTGTATTAATCGAGTCATTTTTGTAAAATCTCAGGAAGTTTTTGTTTAAAAGGAAAGGCATAAATTTTTTGCATTCGGTAATTTTGTAAACGCTAATCAACTTTTTGTATAGAGTTTGTAAGTTTTTGTAAAGACTAATGCTATTTTTGCGCGAACAGCCTCAAAAAAAAGTTAAATCCCGTTAAAATATATGTAAAAAATCGAGTTTTTGTTGCATTCGGGTAAGTTTTTGTCAATGTCGATCGATTTTTGTAAATCGATCAGTTTTTGTAAACTCTCAGGAAATTTTTGTTAAAGGTAATGGCATAATTTTTTTGCATTCGGGTAAGTTTTTGTAAACGCTAATCAACTTTTTATATAAAACCCAAGTAAGTTTTTGTAAAGACTAATGAAAGTTTTGCTCGAATAGTCACAAAAAATGTTAAATCCCGTTAAACTATATAGTGTAAAAAAACGAGTTTTTGTTGCATTCGGGTAAGTTTTTGTCATTGTCAATCGATTTCTTGTATTAATCGAGTCAGTTTTTGTAAACTCTCAGGAAGTTTTTGTTTAAGGTAATGGTATATTTTGATGCATCCGGGTAAGTTTTTGTAAACGCGAATCAACTTTTTGTATAGAGTTAGTAAGTTTTTGTAAAGACTAATGATGTTTTTGCGCGAATAGTCACAAAAAAATGTTAAATCCCGTTAAATTATATAGTGTAAAAAATCGAGTTTTTGTTGCATTCTGGTAAGTTTTTGTCAATGTCGATCGATATTTTGTATTAATCGAGTCAGTTTTTAAAAACTCTCAGGAAGTTTTTGTTAAAGGTAATGGCATATTTTGATGCATCCGGGTAAGTTTTTGTAAACGCTAGTCAACTTTTTGAAAAACCTAAGTAAGTTTTTTTAACGACTAAAGATATTTTTGCGTTTAACAGCCTCAAAAATGTAAAATCCCGTAAAATTATATAGTGTAAAAAAAATCGAGTTTTTGTTGCATTCTGGTAAGTTTTTGTAATGTCGATCGATTTTAATTTGTATTAATCAGTTCCCGTTTTTTGTAAACTCTCAGGAAGTTTTTGTTAAAGTAATGGCATAATTTTGTTTGCATTCGGTAAGTTTTGTAAACGCTAATCAACTTTTTGATAGAGTTAGTAGTTTTTGTAAAGACCCAATGGGTATTTTTGCGCGAACAAACCTCAAAAAAAGTTAAATCCCGAAAATTAAAAGTTGTAAAAAAACGATTTTATTGTTGCATTCGGGTAAGTTTTTGTCAATTCGATCGATTTTTTGTATTAATCGGAGTCTGTTTTTGTAAACTCTCAGGAAATTTTGTTAAAGGTAATGGCATATTTTGTTGCATCGGTAAGTTTTTGTAAACGCTAATCAACTTTTATATAACCTAAGTAAGTTTTGTAAAGACTAATGATGTTTTGCTCGAATAGTCCCCAAAAAAATGTTAAACCGTTAAACATATTAGTGTAAAAAACGAGTTTTTGTTGCATTTCGGGTAAGTTTTTGTCATTGTCAATCGGATTTCCCGTATTAATCGAGTCAGTTTTTGTAAACTCTCAGGAAGTTTTTTGTTTAAGGTAATGGTAATATTTTGATGCATCCGGAAGTTTTTGTAAACGCGAATCAACTTTTTTATAGAGTAAAATAAGTTTTTGAAAGACTAATGATGTTTTTGCGCGAATAGTCACAAAAAAAATGTTAAATCCCGTTAAATTATATAGTGTAAAAAATCGAGTTTTTGTTGCATTCTGGTAAGTTTTTGCAATGTCGATCGATATTTTTGTATTAAAACGAGTCAGTTTTAAAAAATCTCAGGAAGTTTTTGTTAAAGGTAATGGCATATTTTGATGCATCCGGGTAAGTTTTTGGTAAACGCTAGTCAACTTTTTGTAAACCTATAAGTTTTTGTAAAGACTAATGATATTAAAGATACTAATGATGTAGCCACAAAAACAGTTTTTTGTTAAAGGTAATGGGCATTTTTTGTTGCCTCAGCTAAGTTTTTTTTTCTTTTTTGCTAAACGCCTTCCAGATTTTGAAAGAAAGCCACGGCGCCAATAATAATCTATTCAAGCGAAAACGAAAGTGGGAGAGGGTTTTCAGCTATAGCAATACTAATATCCAAATAAAAATGTAAAGACATTGGGGTAGAAAATGAAGTGTTGGCTTATTTAAGGCATTTAAATATTTCTTTTTAGCGTCGAATGTTTCTCAACAGCTCATTGTTTTATACACCATGTTTTTTTTTTCATGAAAAAGAAAGAGACAAACTTAAATCAAACATCGTACAACTTGTCATAGAATTCGGTACCAACTAGCAAGTACGGATTCTCATGAAAATACGCACGAAAAACTAGGGATCACCAGTGAATGTTTTATTGTTTGTCTTTCTCTTAATTTTTCTATCTCGTATGCGGTAATGCTATGCCATAACGTGATCACCCGTTTGTTTAATTCGCGAAATCGGAATTGTAAAAAAACTATTTATCTCTGACATGTTAATGTAACTATGAAAAACACTGATATATTCAAATATTCATGTATTTTATAAAGATGATTACCTCATCTGGATTTTGTGTTTCAAGTGACCACACAGTCATTGCACAGCAAATCCTCAGACTGGAAAAGGACCAGATTAACCCCGTTTTGATAATAGAAATTAAACTAACAATAAGATATCTAACATTATTTAAAATTATAAATTTGAATTTTGTACTTAACTTACTTCTTAGAAATATTGGAAAACATGTCCACGTAAACCCCTTAAGCTAACAATACAGTCCTTCCGATGCTATCTACGATTTTATATGTATTTATTAACTGATTATTTGAACGCACGTGTAATGTAAATGCATTGAGCCCTCACTAACTACTACGTGTTATTCTAGGTTTCGTTTAAAGGAAGTATCTTAAAATTTTATTTAAAAAAGAAATAGCTTTTGCTGATTTGTGTTCATCAAATACACGCAATTTGTATGAAACAGGCCGAAGAGGCAGTTTTATAAATGATTTATGTGTTAGCATTGGGTCTATGTGGAAAAATATTTTCTGACTGTGTTGAAAGACCATACATTTCCGTTATATTTCGTGTTGGACTACAGCCGTATAAACTGCTCTTGGCAAAATAACGCCACAAACATTTTCCCACGGAAGCAAAAAACAGTGGCTTAAAAAAAGAGCACTTTTATATCTTTTAAAGACACTTTGATCGATATGATTCGTTTCATAAGATGAATTTGAATAATTTAGCAATCAGTGAAAGTGACTGGATGACTTATATTCCTGGAATGAGGAAATAGCGCTTTATGTCAAAGATGTGGGTACGAGGGGGTGGCCAAGAACTTCAATATAATTGGTTTTCCAGTCTTAGAGAAGGATAATAAACAGAATCTTATTCTGCTTACGAAAACTGTAATACGTTGATGCAATTTTTCATTTAGAACTGTTAGAGACGCTTATTGAAAAACATGATATCAATTTTTAAAACGATGTTGAAGAAATAAAAACGACAAAGGGAAAACGATATTTTTATTTGTGTACACCAATACGTCAACCAAAGATTCATCGTTTCTGTCAAAACAAATTCAAATTTATGGGTTTTATAACACAAAGGTATATTAATGTTCTTCAAATAACAAGAAAGATCTTTACGACTGAAATAAATAAAAAACAAAGTAATTTCAACGCTTTTGATTAAAACCATTCAAACTTTTACAGATATGTATCAGTATAGAATTAGCTTGCGCATTTTGTCAACCATGAATGTCCAGTTAAAGAAATACGGTTCATTAAAATATTACAGAAAGCTGTTTAGCGATCCTAAATTCAAACTATTTACTTGTTTCTTATATAAATTTTGCATGAAAAGAAAATAAGTTGAAAATACTTTTAACATTAACGACCCAAAATATATCGCTACATCAGAACGAACAGGTTCTATATAGATCTATCTGATATTTAGACCGACACTATTTTTCATATTTTTTTCAGTATCATTTAACTACACAAGCATATGTAACCTAAAAAAAATCGGCTATAATTCAAATTTCGTTACAGATATATTGATAGAAAGACCCAGTTGTATCTTCATGTTCAAGTAAATGCGTTTATATGGAAACTGTAAATTTATGTAAAAATTTAATGAAGGTAAAAGACCATATTGGATAAAAAGTTCCTTGTTGGGGGGAGTCCCGCCCTGAATTGTTAGGTAAAAGGTTCTCCCGATAGATCCTTCTTCCTCCTGTGGTGATCACTCTTTCTACTTTAAACGAAGTTTCTCCTCATTTTTGCCAGTTGGAGAAAAAAAAATTCTACGTGTTAGTTTATTTACGTATTCGCTATTTTTTTTTTTTTTTTTTTTTTGAGGCCCCAGCTTTGGGGAACCCCGTTTATTTTCTTTGCATAACATACATGTATATGACATACAATTTTTATATACAATGCAATGACATATATAGTCAAAAAACAAAACATGATCTTACATTTTCTAATCAAAATCACGTCAGATTCAATACGAATATTATGCAAAGAGTTTTGGAAGGTAAGAAAACAGGAAGGAAGGAGAAGGAAGTAGAGAAAAAAAAAAAGAGCTAAAAGTCACTTGGGAGTTCTAACTTTGATTAATGAAAAAGTAGATAAAAAAAAGAGGAATAAAGGGTGATCGTTTCCTGGTTTCAGTAGTAAGTACCATACTAGTATATGTACAAGAGTTTTAGGGGTTGTAAAGTTTAGTGTATCAGCTATTATATTTTATCGAACTTTGACCATTTTTCTTATGTCTAACTAACTTGTTTTTCATTAATGCGATTTCTTTTTTAATTTTTATCCAGCCTTTAGAACTATAGATTTTGTTGTATTAAGTGTGAGTCCAGATATTTTGCCAAATTCATTTATAACCTTTATAAGTCGTTCAAAAGATTCTTTCTGTCCATTATTTACATAAGTGGCATCATCTGCGAACAAGGTTTGTTTAATTTCTGTGTTGTCTATTGTTAAACCTTTTATTGTATTATCTTTTGCTATAAAATTTGTCGTAATTGAATGCATATTATGAACAAAGAGAGAGGAGAGGACATCCTTGTCTAACACCCTTCTTTATTGGAAAGCTTTCTGACATATAACCATTATTTATTATTACACTGTTTATTTTGGTGTAAAATAGTTTTACCCATGTAATTAAAGATGGTCCGAAGTTGAAATGATGGAGACATTGCATCATAAAGCTGTGATTTAAGCTGTCAAATGCTTTTTGGTAATCAGAAAAAAAGAGTAGACCAGGTTGATTATTAGCTTCAAGGTATTCAATGATTTCATAAATTAAGCGAACATTTTCACCAATATAGCGGCCTTTCATAAACCAGTTTGTTCATGAGTAATATTTTATCTAAAACTTTTTTAATTCTATGGCAATAGTTTTGGTTGCAATTTTGTAATCTATATTTAAAAGACTGATAGGTCGCCAGTTTGAAAGTAATGATTGGTCTTTTTCAGTCTTTGGTAATAGTGTTAATTACTTTGCTTTTGTAAATCTGTTAGTTCACCTTTTCTATACGAGAAATTTAAGGAGTTTATGAGGTAGAGTTTTATTTCGTTCCAAAAGAGCTTATAAAATTCTGTTGTTAGCCCGTCAGAACCGGGACTTTTGTTGTTTTTCATATCAAGTAGTGCTTGTTTACACTCGTTTTCTGTCAATAAACCTTCGCATGTTTCCATTTCATCATTTGATAATTTGTTTATGTTCTGATCCAAAAAATTTATATTTGTTTGGTTTTGTTCATGTTTTTGTATAAAGTTCTATAATAGTTTACTTCTTCTTTTAAAATCTGATCATTTTTTGTTATTTCTTGACCATTAATTATTAGTTTTGTAATGTTCTTTTTTTCTGCACGTCTTTTCTCTATATTTGAGAAATATTTAGAATTCTTTTTCATTACCTTCATATGTATAGCTTTTGATCTAATCAATATACATTGACTTTTTTCTCATATAAACAGTCAAGCTCATTCTGTTTTTCTGTTATTGTATCTTTAATATTATTTATGTCTTCATTTTCAACAAGTACCTGTTTATTTAAACTTTCAATTTCTTTTATCAGTTTACTTTCCTGATCTGTTTCAATTTTCTTTTTGTATGTAGAATATTTAATTGCTGTATTTCTAATAGTACCTTTGATAATTTCCATAAAATATCAGGTTCAGCTTCAGAGTTTTGTCTAACTAATTCCTTAATATTGTCTTTTATCAATGATTTAAATCATCATCTAAAAGAATACTGTTGTTTAGCTTAAAAATAACTTGGACCTCGTTTACATTGTCAAAATTTATTTGCAGATTAACACACGAGTGATCGGTTTTAAAGCCTGGCATTATATAACAATTATTTGATAAGTTACATAAGTATTCGGAAATTAAAAAATATCGAGTCTACAGTATATACGTGGTGTTGAGTTTGATTTCCATGTAAATTGGGTGGATGAATTGTTCATATGTCGCCATATGTCAATTAAGCTACATTCTTGTATAATTGCTTTAAGTTTATTTCTTGATTTTAGTTGAGTGTCGACTCTCCCATTTCGTTTGTCTTTTGTTATATCTATACTTATTAAAATCTCCCCCAATGATAACGTTTTTGTCATTATTTTCAATTAAAATTCTTCAAGAGATTTAAAAAAGTTGACGTCATCTTTATTTGGGCCATATATATTAATTATTGTTATATCTTGGTCCTTATAATTTAATTCTAAGGCAATAAGTCGTCCTTTAACTATTTCTTTGAAACTAATTATATTATGTGATTTTCTATATTGAGCAAAATAGCGACTCCTTCGCTATTGGAACTATTTCCGCTGAAGTAAGATTTCACCATTCAGTCAGATTGCCAGAATGTACTTTTGTTATCTGGTAAATGTGTTTCCTGAAGAAGACATATTGAGAATTTTTGAGATTTTAACCATTGGAATACCTGCTTTCTTTTATTTGAATTTCCTAAACCCCTAACATTCATTGAGCTAATTACGGATGCCATGAACTATTTAGTAGTGCTACTAAAACCCTTACTTAACATGGAAACGATCATTTTCCTAACAATGAATTTGTTTTTAGTGGAAAAACATATTTTGAAAAGATGTCAAGGGTACCAATTTTTAAAGTGGTGAGCTTATTTATAGCGAGAACTATCAACATTTTTTCTATAGCTGAAAGTTATTTCTACGTAAGATAAATGCAAATTACATTTAGAAAAATAAAAACAAAACACACAATACGCACAAAAAAAACAAAAATACATATTAGCGAGAACTATCAACATTTTTTTCTATAGTGAAAGTTATTTCTACGTAAGATAAAATGCAAATTACATTTAGAAAATAAAAACAAAAAACACAAATACGCACAAAAAACACAAAAAATACAAAACATACTTTTTAACAGAGGCCTCAATGCCATTTTTCAACATTCATATATGACCAGCAACATGTGATCTTAGAATTCTATTTCAGCTTAAGAAAAGAAAAAAAATACCGATAAAATATTCTACGTTTTGTTATCATTTTTTGAAAGCATTCTTATTTGTATCATTGTTTTTAACAAAAATATTTTTAATACACTGACATGAAATTTATGAAGCTTATTGCCGAAGGAGGTAAAACACATGATGTATATGCAAAAAGGAACAAGATTGTGCATAGTTTGATATATATGAGAGTAATTGTTCAAAACCTTCAAACATTACCATAGATTTCATATTCAGTATTTTATAATCAGGGCAGTTGAAAGACAACAATTGTTACTGACCAAACATGGAAGTTATGCATAGTTTAATATATATAAGTGTAATTGTTCAAAACCTTCAAACATTATATAGATTCTTATTCAGTACTCAAGATCAGGGCAGTTGAAAGACAAAAGTAGTTACTGACAACACGGAAGCGTACTAATAAACAGGTGGCCACACTGCCATTGCCGTTCTGACCGTTTATGGAACCACACCCTCAAATACCTAGCTAATATCTCTGGATACTGTGTTACATAGTGCCGATTCGAGGATGCTGTCTCTATCTACATGTATATACAGATAGATCTAGTTCAATATCATTTGAATGAGTAAAACACTTCATGAATAAATATATTTTCTAACACAAAAAGCATGTAGAGACAGTTCAACTACCAATACTTATTACATACTTAAAATTAATTATCTTACTTTTGTAGGTTTTCCAGATCTATAATTAGCTACCAACTATTCATTTATAACTGACCTTGTGCTAAAAATAGTCTGTTTTGAACATGATCAGTAATGCACTGGTGATTCTCATTTCACTGTTAAAGGTATATACCCATGTTTTTTTTTGTATTTTGTCGCATACGAATACTTATGATCATTTACAATTTATCATATGAACATGATCTTAAATATTTAAAGCGAGTTTAGTTTGTCAATAAAAAAACAGATTTAACCGTAAATTACACATGTATTTTTTTTAGCTGAGATGCGTCATAGGGCTAGTAGTAGCATTGGAAAAAAAAACCATAGAATACTGGACACTGCGCTACCTTTTATTAAACTAATTTCTCAAAACAAAAATACCGTGTTAATTCAATATTACGCAGTACAAAAAAAAAAAAAAAAAAAAAAAAAAAAAAAAACAAAAAAAAAAAAAAAAAAAAAAAAAAAAAAAAAAAAAAAAAGACACAAACAGAAACAAAAAGAAACTAGGTATAAAATGAATGAACATCCCTGTTTTCTATTTAATTCAATGTTAAAAATTAGTGGTGTGTTGGAAGATATTTATCAGTGGTGCATAAACGTAGGTCATATACCTTTAGAGTGATTGTGTTATTCTGTAAACATTACTGCCCTCAATATTTTGACAGTTGACATACCTCAAAATCAAGGGATGTCAGATTACAAAGATCCACGTTTTGCCCTTTAATTCAGTTACCAAGCAAAGAAAAAACAAACGTAGGAATTGGTCGAAGAATAAATTTACAATTCCTGTATGTGAAACTAGTCTTTTTTAGTTAAAATGCGAAAAGCGAAAGAAAAGACTTGTTTACAGGACTGTTTCATTTTTAAATGGTGCTATGCATTGAAACTTTTTACAGACTTGTCTTTTATAAAATCCAAACCTATAAATATGCAGGACGAATTTCAGTCTTAATAAATGTTATTACGTTATAAAAAGTATCATATCTGTACCCTTTTCAAAATATAATGTTATAATATTATAAAAGTATCATATTTGTATCTTTTTCAAAATATAATGTTACATATTAATACAATAGTTTCATGATATGAGCAGTATCAATATGTTTTAGTCTCATAAAAATATATCATTGTTATATGCTTGTTGACACATAACTCGTGTCATGGAACATTTAATAGTATATGTTTATGTGATAGTTCATATATGCACAATTTATAAAATACTTTTCACTTTTTGTTTGTTTCCACATAAATTTCTCTTTTCATATAGTCGGTATGACTTAGAACTATTTTCACATGTAGGTATATTAAATAGTTTAATAGGTTTATACAAAATACACAGTTCATGTCATGATCAGTTCATGTTCTGATTTACACAGTTAGTATCTTCCAGAGCCAGAGGCATTCGCTCGGCGTTCTGGCCAGGGTGCACTTAACACCATCCAAAATTTTTGTACTGTACTTGTTGTACAATGTCAAAGTGGTTCTTGTAGAATATCTTCCCATTCCTGAACCAAGCAGACTTCACAAGATTGGTTTTTTGTATTTAACTGATTGGAATGCTTGGTAATTTGGGATGTCATGTCATCCATAATGGAAATTGCCTTCGGGAACAGTGGGCGATTTCTCATTATTTTGTCTTTGGTCAGCCTGGACATGAATTGGACAATAATAGGCCTAGCCTATCACCTGACTTGGGCGGTTTGCCCGGCATCCGATGGCTAATACATATGTCCTCTCGTTTTAAGTTAATCCCTGGTATATGCGAGTTGATCTTCTTGATAACGATGTCGGTGGTCTGTTCCGCGTTTTCATGTACAAGTTCATCAGCTTTTTTATTTTCATCAGCAGACTTTTGCGCGGCTTTTGCATAAGTTTTTGTTTTTTCATCTGTTCCTCTATTTTCAGTTTCATTACTTTTTTCATCATTTTCAGTGTCTTTTTCTATATTTTTATATATGATTTTCGGGAATTTTTCCTCAGGTATACCAGTGATACGTATGTTGTTTATTTCGACTGTACTGTTCGTGATTATTAAGAAACTCGTCGGTTTTGCGCTCACTGTATATCATGTCATTTCTCAGTTTCACTTGTTCAGCTTTTAATGTGTCCATGTTTTGTTGCATTTTTTTCATATCTATCTTTAATTGCTCGTTCTCTTTATCCTTATCAAAGTTTTCTTTCTCTAAAATCTCTATACGTTTTATCACTGATTCCAGCAGCTCATCTTTCATTTGTTTGATGTTGTCTTTGATTAATGTTTTTAATGTTGGATCATTTTTTGTCATAAACGTTCGTCAGTTTTTCATTTATTTCTTTCAACTGTTTGTATATATCTTTCATTGCATTGTCTTCTTGTTTCAATTCATTTTGATGTGTGTTTTGTTTCTTTTGTGGTTGTTTTGTAGGTGTTGTATTCATGCTGGTGTCAGACTCACTCAAACTACTCAGTTCACTGTGGTTTCTTTTTGGTTTTCTGTTTTCACTATCTGCCATTTTAACAAGTTTTTACCTCAGTTTTTAATGACAAATGACAAATGTAGGCTCTGTTTATCAGATAACTAAAACTTCATGTATATAATCCAGTAAATCTATATGTATGTACCTGATATAATCCACAGCTATTTATAGTCTACTTATAGCTTATAAATCCAATACACTTGACCACTGGTCACCCATCACTGACCTTTTCAAAATAGAAGTTTTTTTACATGCTTTTATTCATTATTCCTTTCACTAAAACACAGGTTTTCTTATACCAAAAGTTCCAGAAAGTATTCCTTTATCACTAGACACAAGGTCTTAATTCCAAAACTTTCAAAAATCACCATAAATTACTGTTTTTTTGAGAGCTGATAATTTTGCAAACACACTCCCAAGGGACATCACTCTTTTTTTTTTCGTCTATTTTAAGCATGCGTGCTGCGTTAGAACGCTTCTGGCTACCCTCTTCTCCTCCAGGCGGGATTGATTGTTTTTCATGCGAGATTCTCGATAGTCTTTACATTTCACTTGTAACATGAACATGTCTATAATGCTCGTGCATACATGTCCAAACCCTTTCATTTCCGTCTCCCAGGTAAACAACAGCTTTTCATTTTCCAAGTACAATTACATGGTTCTATAAATGACAATCTTCGTTTTTAAACTTCGTAGATGGGTTGATCAATTTTTCTACTTTTAAACTGAAGTTCCTCCGTCATTTTCGCCAGTGAGGAAAGAAAATTGTCAACATGTTAGTTAATTTACGTGTTCGTTTATTTTTAGCATGCGTGCTGCGTTAGAATGCTTCTGGCTGCCCTCAAAACGTTTCTCCTACAGGCGGGATTGTTTTTCATGCGAGATTCTCGATAGTCTTTACATTTCACTTGTAACATGAACATGTCTATAATGCTCGTGCATACATGTCCAAAACCTTTCATTTCCGTCCCCCAATCAAACAACAGCTTTTCGTAGTCAATACCGTCTATGATATCGCCATAATAAGTAAGTACAGTTACATGGTTCTATAAATGACAATCTTCGTTTTAAAACTTCGTAGATGGGTTGATCAATTTTTCTACTTTTAAACTGAAGTTCCTCCGTCATTTTCGCCAGTGAGGAAAGAAAATTGTCAACATGTTAGTTAATTTACGTGTTCGTTTATTTTTAGCATGTGTGCTGCGTTAGAAGGCTTCTGGCTGCCCTCAAAACGTTTCTCCTCCAGGCGGGATTGATTGTTTTTCATGCGAGATTCTCGATAGTCTTTACATTTCACTTGTAACATGAACATGTCTATAATGCTCGTGCATACATGTCAAACCTTTCATTTCCGTCCCCAGTCAAAACAACAGCTTTTCGTCGTCAATACCGTCTATGATATCGCCATGATAAAGTAAACAGCTTACTTACTCTCTTCTGAGTACAAATTTTGTTACGATATAAGCGTCTTTGGCTTGCACGCTCGGTTTATTATTCAAACAAGTATGATCCCTTTGTGACAGCCAACTTTTGCTACACCCGAGACAAGTGTGATGAAATGCGACAGATTCTAGCATATCTACGACGTACCTAGCATACTTTAATTGTAAAGAGAACTCGAGTATACACACACTTTGGTGTTGTCGAGACAAAACATTTGCTTCGTCCATTATAATATACGTTCGTATTTTAAATTAAGAGATAAATAGTTATTTATATACTACAATTGATACAGTACGTTTACGCATTTATTGATTGGTACACTCATACGTATTCACCTTTGAATTGGTTCAGTACGTTTAGCGCTTTGATTTTTTAACGCATAACATTTTTAGCCTTTAGTGTGACTATCGCAAACCACGCTTTCACCGTATTTTTTTACCTAAAATATTGAATTTGAATAGACAGACAGCGGAGTATTTTACATATCCTTTTTAGAGCCTATATTTGACTAGTCTTTCTTCAGACCCAATGTCTTTTTGTTTGTTTGTTGCTTTATTTTTTTTATAGGAGATCACTTCTGAGGCAATTTATATTTTTGTATTCTTATGACCCTTCTCAAAACATAATAAAACCAAAGACGGATGTGGTTAGAATAATATGAGAAACTATTTTTTAAAAAAACGACTAACAAATTGACTTTTCATCAAGGTTTCTTCCCTTAGTGAATAATTTCCATCACTTTTCGACTTTATTTTGACTATTTTCATTACCTGTTTTATACGCGTTAGAAGGGCACCGAGTTGCTAATAATGATCTTCCCTTAAATAACGAGGAATGTGTTCTCCGACTGAAATAATAAAGTACTTTCAACGCTTTTATACTAAACTTTCCACTTTATAAATGACTAATTAAATTAACCTGTTTCACCTTTAAATTACTTCAGTACGTTTAGCGCTTTGATTTTTTAACGTATAACATTTTCAGTCTTTAGTGACTATTGCAAACCACGCTTTTACCGTATTCTTTACCTAAATTATTAAATTTGAATGGATAGACAGCGGAGTATTTTACATATCCTTTTTACAGCCTATATTTGACAAGTCTTTCTTTAGACTCAATGCAGGGGCGTAGGAACGATTTGAACATTGGGGCGGCAGAGGGGGCGGGTTTGGGAAGGAGTGAAGGGCCTACCCCTCCTATGATCCGGCCCCGGGAAAATTTTGCATATAGCTACAGTAAATAGTGCAATCTGGCGACTTCTTGGACTGTTCAGTACCTGTTGAACATACTGGTTCTTTTTTCGAGTTTTCACCCCTAATTACAGTTTACTATGTTTAAACACTGTGATAGCGGTACGATGTTAGATACAGACAATGTCTTGCCAGGGTAAAACCAGTAATGTCTAAGTAGGGGACCGAGCACAAGAACCTGACTTAAAGGGGTAATCTAAACCTTATAGCATTTTAGTCATTAAATGGCATTATAAAGGTAAAACGCAAACCATTAAGGGTTGAATGAACGGACTTCAGGGTTCTTTTTACCAAATGATCGATTTGGAAATGCAAAATTGCGAGGGTGAGTAATAGCCTTTTATATTTTTATGTAGAAGCTGTAATACTTGTTAATTTAACTAGATCTGCAAAATCTATGAGGGATTTTCTACATTTGATGCGTTGAATTAAATCATTAAGATTGGTTTCTTCGATATTTCGAACAATGTGTTTAAGTGTCAAAATATTTCATTTAATATATTTTATGAAAAGTCATCTAAAGATCCCAATTTGCGTTTGTAATTTACTCAAGATACTTACCTTTGTCGGCAGAATTTGAGACACAACATTAATTACAAGTGTCTATAACCTGTTCGGCAGTAAGCAATTAAATACGATTAACTTTCATTAATTCATGTATTGTAGAGATTTATGACCCTTTTCAAAACATAATAAAAACTGTTAGAAAATAATTGAAATACGTACATATATGTAAATAATTTTCAATATCGTTGTAATTACTTGTGATGAATATTAACTAATCGGATAATAACTACTCCCCTGACTCACCCAAAAATACCGGATTAACACTATTAAAAATTGGTACTTTAGTGATAGAAAACAATTGAAAGATATTGGCCTCGATATGTATTCTTATATTGACAGGCCTATGTCTAAAGTGTTACTTGTTAAGTCAGTTGAACAGTGTTTTTTAGACCAATTTAAAATTGAATGGTTGTTGAAAATCATTTCTGTTACTAGTCACTCGCGTAGGGGAGGTAATAAGCTTAGAACATATTGTACCTTTAAAGAAGAGTATGGTGTAGAGAAATATTGTACTATGCTTTTGCCATTAAAACATCGTTCAACCTTTTGTAAATTTAGATGTGGTGTGGCACCAATCAGACTTGAGACCGGAAGATATGAAGATCTACCTGTAGATCAGCGCTTGTGTCCATTTTGTCAGATTTTAGATGATGAAAGACATGTTATTCTAGATTGTTCACTATATGAAGACTTAAGATTGATTATGTTTGAAAAAGCAAATGAAGTAGTCCCAGGTTTTCAAGCTATGCAGTTTGAAGAAAAACTAGTTGCTTTCAATGCTTTGATTACAACAAGCCAACGTTTTAGTTTTACAATTTTAAGAACAATAATATTAACGTACCTTTAAATTACTTCAGTACGTTTAGCGCTTTAGTTTTTTAGCGTATAACATTTTCAGTTAATTTAGTACCCTTCAACGCTTTTATTATTAAAAATTTTCGTTTTGTTTTATTATAATACTAATACATAATTTCGTTCTACAGTAACAACTTTGTAATGTTTTTTACTTATCTTTACACTTTTCTCTCATATATATCGGTGTTATTCTTTACGACTAACGTTACAACAGAGGTAGTGTATCATCCTATAATAGAATGCCACTTATTGTTTTTCTACAATAGAGATTAGTTTTCGGTACTAATTCGGTGGCGATTTTTACTTTAATCCCGATTGTCAACGATTGCGCATTGAAGGGGATTAAGTATCTTGAAATGAATGCAAATAAAACAAAAACCCTTGTATTTATAAAACTGAATATGAAAACAAAACTTTTATCGTTTGTCTATCTGGATGTTTCCTTATTATTTTACGGATCTGAGATATTGGGTATCCATAGTCATAAAGATTCTGTTAAATTAATCAACACAATTCAGCAACAAGCTATTTCTGTTTAAATGAAATTAAGATATTAAAAAATGTGATATTTTATTAACCTGTCAAATGTGCATATATTATACGTTCTGTGCGTTCGATATTATAATATTCGGCCAAAGTTCGGTGTTATTCCTTTATATTCCTGAGATAAATTTTGGTCGAGTGTCTTAATATCATTATAAGTATTGGAAGAGAAATGAAAAATATGTACATGGAAAGTCAAACGTTTACTTTTCTGATGAAGCAGCCAAAGATTTGAATGTTGTTTACATAGTGGAAAATATTAGTAAATTTATTGTTTGTGATTACCTCCCTTTATCGCTATAACTAAATGTTTTCGTCTTCTAAGGTTACACATTGTGGTTTATTATTTTCATTTTTGACTGCTTTTGTTTGTACTGTATTATGCAGTAAATGACTTTGTAACTTTGTGTTAGATTTTATAAATTCTTAGACAGGAAAACCAAAAAGAAATCGCAGACGGCCTGTCGGAGGTATGTTCTTTTCAGTCATTTATTGCATAAGGTGACGTATCAGTTTATTATAATAGAACAAAGGGCCGCAGCACCTTAGGTTGTAGTTTAGACAATTTTGCCTGAATTAAACATATTCTATATTATTGCTATATAGATCTTGAAATTTCGGAGCACACTCCACAACGTTTACGCATTGAAGGGGATTAAGCCGGATTAATTGCTGCCCCGCTGCCTCAATTACGAGGGGATTAAGCCGGATTAGGGATTATGTCGGCTTAGGGATTAAGTCGGATTAGTTGCTGCCCCAATGCACCATTGCCCCATTGCCCCAACTCTCCGAAACGCCTCGTTATATACTACTCTCAACATAAAGTCTCTTTCATAACAATATGAAAACAAAACTGCGACAAGGGGTGCACAATTAGTTCCCAAGGGAATACCAATTACTTGTCTGAAAACTGCATTCCCACACCTGACGTAAATGTTGTTCAATAAAAAGGATTTCAAGGGCTTTACAAACTTCGTCACAGGTCCACATTTTATATTGTATAATAATGCAGCTCGTAAAAAAGAAATTTGTCGGAATTACAAGCAAGAAATAAAGCATTCTCCCTGGAAAAAGTCTTTTGAATTAGAGCAATTAGTTTATCATTTGTTAAATTATGTGGTAAAGTGGTGTACAGAGTAGAAAAGTCATAATGTACTGATTGAAGATACCTTGTAATAATTAATTTTTTTAAGTTATCCAGGATTTCGCCAGAATTTTTAATCGACCAAAATAAGTGTATACCAGTTTTCATATAGGTTATAGCAGTATCTATTCACGTGGGCTTTTACAGCAGTTGGGCATACTAATTTAAGGCATAAATCACACTTGCACACTATATCTACATAAGATTTCGGTTCCTTTCGAAAATCAGCCATAGACCTATCGGAGAGTGGACGCGGGAGTTCTGGTCACTGAAATTGCCAGAATTACTACATTTGTAGTATCAGTCTTGTATTCACTCTAGCCCCATTATATAGGTCTACTTTTCTATGTTCATAAGATCATGAAAGATCCAGGCCTGAAACTTTTCTGGTACAGATTTCCTGTTTTTGACTGCTAGAATTTACTCATAAAACTCTTCTGAAAAGGGAGATTTCAGACTTGAAAATGTAGATAACCAGGCTTTTGATTTTGACTGTTCAATCTGAGGCCTGAAGGTCTTGAATACTTTCGAAAACCGGCCGGTTCGGATAATGTATTATGCGTCATTGAAATTGCAGAAATAGCTGATTTCAAGCTTGTGTGCACCCTAGAACAATTATTTATTTTTCGATATTCATTATTCACCAAAGTGCATATAATCTCACCAGACGGATCTGTTAATTGGCGGAGTTAATGCGTTCAATAGCTAATTTTAAGTTGTGTGTACCGTAGCGCTAGCACTTTTATTTGTTTTTGGATGTTCACCAAATTAGATAAAATGTTAGACAGGCGAAAGGTCTCATTTCTTTTGAAAACGAACCCGTTTTGGGAATTTGGCACTGGAATCACATGCCCTTGAAACAGAAAAAGAAATTAGTACCTTTTAAGCTTGCTCACACTTTCGATAAATATGAATTGAATGTTTATTATTTTAGTTTCTTTATTGCTATATTTTCCACACAGATATTCATTTGATAAAAGATATTGGCAAATGTCTCTGTTAAGCAAATTAAGCAGCTAGCCTATATTGGACCGCTTTAGTGTATCTGTATGAAGACATGTGGGACCCTTATCATATGCAAAGCCGATACGAGCCCCATGGTAATCCAGTTTGCAAACCATAGACTCAGATCTCAATACCAAAGGTCATATGCATAGTTCAAGGTCAAATTAAAAAAAAAAAACACTTATAAAAGGCAGAAATTCAAAAATTAGTAATTTATGCCTGATTTTAAAATTACTTTACTGATGTTGCTCATAACAGGTCGTCCAAGTTCCACGTGTATGCGAGCGACCAAGGACGTTCTTGTTAATTTCTGCCGTTGAATGCACGTGTTCAAATGTAAATATTGTAATTATGTAAAATAAGAATAGGCCACAAATAAGTTAATCATAAGAGTTCTCACCGTCTGTCGAATCCGTGTATACAGCATTCATTCGCGCTTGTTATATTGTAAAACACAAAATGTGCAAGTCCTAACTCATCACTGAATTAGTGAAAGCACCAAGCAAAATCATTTAGGGCATGGCGAAGCACCTGTTGAGCTCTAAAAGGCCTACCAAAAGTCCATATACCTCAATTTGCTAGATGAAGTACGTAATGGAAAAAAATGAAGAAAAATCCACGTCCGTTATATCTGCCGCGCCATGAGAAAACCAACATAGTGCGTTTGCGACCAGCATGGATCCAGACCAGTCTGGTCAGGATCCATGCTGTTCGTTAACAGTTTCTCTAATTGCAATAGGCTTTGAAAGTTAACAGCATGGATCCTGGTCTGGATCTTTGCTGGTCGCAAACGCACTATATGTTGCTTTTATCATGGCGCGGCTCAGCTATTATTATTAATTTGATCCGTTGAGAAGTCATGTATATATTCTTACTGTATATCAATATATAACATACGCCACGATATATAACATACTATAGTAAGGTTTAGCAGGAAGTGGACCCCACTGCGATAGTTAAAGATTATTTCTTGGAAATGTTTGAAATTTTGCCTACGATTCTTTTCATTGAAAAAATTAATACGAGGAAAAAGATTCGGTTTAGGTCTGCTTTCCAGGAAAATGTAACTTTAGGATAAATATTTAAACGCAGACATTACAATTTTCTTTTGTGTATACATGTACACGAGTGTTGGTAACATATATAGGTTGAAGGCCAGTAATTCAAATCCTTCTTTGTTTCATATAAAAAACGACAATTTCAGGTCGTCTAGAACATCACTTTTTTTCTACACCTATTTTTCATGAAAGTTCTATCATAAATTAACGAAAAAATGAAAAGAAAATAGGGGGTTGAATAGTTGCTAGCGAAATGCCAGTCGGCTGTGGTCTGCTACCATCAGAATGGCGCATATTGCTCTTGTCCGCGCAATAAACCTCTGCTTTCGGTTTCGATCTGCAAAACTTGCCATATGGGGTGTAAAAACATGAAAACCGTCTCATTTCATGGAGAATGTATTTCAGCAGCGAAAAAGTGTGATTAAAGCATTCGTTTACACGAATTTGCGCAAAAAATCGGAAAATTACTTTGGACTCGGAAGCGCCTACACCGCGGAAGCGCATAAAACTGACCTGTATCAAGCTAAATTCTTTAGCAAAGCTAAATTATATCTTTGAAAATTATCGTTAGAAACTCTAAACGAAGACACAGGCAAACTCTCGTGGAAACATTCTGGCTACAAATATTTATATTCGAGTTTTGAGAAATTCGTCTAAATGCAACTACAGACTGTACTTTAATAGTCTCAATGGCCGAGTGGTTACGGTCACTTGACCCTCACAGATGTTGGTTAGAAACCTCGCTGGAATGTAGAAATCTTCATGTGAGGAAGCCATCCAGTTGGCTTACACGAAGGTCGATGGTTCTACCCAGATGCATGCCGTGCTAAAATAAAGCATAAAAAAGGTGCAAATGGGGTCTTTCCGCTGTAGAAAAACTGGAAAACTCACCACATCACTTAAACGTGTCAATGTGACTTTACACTCGACAAAACGAAAATGCAACAATTCATGCGGATATTGCTTAAAGTATACATGTACATGTGTATATGTTATTAATTGTCTGATTTACTTTTTTTGCTTAAAAAGCTCATTGATATTATATTTTCATATAGTTCTGCTGACTGATACCCAGCATGATTTCTCATCAAACGCACGGACGGACATTTTAGAAAAGTACTCACGTTTCCATGGCAAAAGTGAATTTTCGGTATGGTGCAATGCTCAAGATGTCAAGTGTACAGACAGCTTCCGGGACTTGATCTTCCAGATAAATCCGCATCATATGTCATGCCTGTACAAGAAAGTGTTCGAAACTGCGGCGCTCAGTAACCTTCTGGTGGCCGATGGTTACGCATGCATCGACGGAGAAAGGTAAGAGAGATGAGTACCTTGCGGCTAGCCTAAAGCATTTCATTCCTAACAAATATGTAGTGATCTCGAATCAGCAAGAGCGGTATTTGTGACCGCAGTGTTACAACATTGAATACCTTGGCTCATTTGCTTAGCCTGCTTATTAATATTGATTTCAAAATGAATAAAATTATTTTTGACTGCAAAAAAAGTTTATTGTTTTAAGGCAACTTTGGTCAAAAATTTGTGAGGCACTGATTATCAGTATCAGGTCAAGTTTGTTTATTGTAAAGATATATATTTTTGCCGATTATATCTGAGTTTTGACAGTTAAAACATACAATTATTTCTCTGCGAGACAGTTTCCCTGCGTATTTTAAGAAATCTATTCAATTTTGTTTGAATCGGTTTTGCATATAATGAGTATACTTGTATTGCATCAATTCAGTGTAAATATGTATCTCAGTTTCCGGTTGGGAAGTTTTAACAGTAAGATATTTAAAAGCTGAATATAATTAACCCTTACCATGCTGGACATCCATACAGTCTGATCAAAATCTGCACTGTTCGCCATTCAGTCAGTATCTTCTTGGTAAGCACCCCTTTTAACAGTTAATGGTACTGACCAAATTAAAAGATGGACAAGTTCATTATAGAAATTTAGCAGGGTTATGGTTAAAGAGTTGAACGATAGAAATTTAGATAAATCTTGCAGGTTTCCAGTGGTACATTTTATTCAATGATACCATGTACAAATGTATATAAAAGCACTGCGGGTTTTGAATGAAACAAGTAAAAATGGCGAATTTGCTTCAAGTTACTGTATATTTAGTGTTACAAAATAGTCATTGTCCGTCTCATTCAATAACAAATGGTAATGCAGCTGGTCTAATGATCCATATCAATTCTTAGGCAAAGTATATTAATCAATTTCAAACTAAAACTAAATACTCTATCAAGTCTTCCTCAAGATAAAATGTTTCATGAAGTAAATTGACATCTCTTCCTCTGCGGTATGGTTACCCTCCATTTAGAATAAGTTACTAATTATTAGTTTCCTGTCATTTTATATTCGCATAAGTCAGAGAAGAAACTACTTTCAACGTTCGTATTTGCTTCGTTATAGAAATTTAAGTTCTGACGATTGGATTGATGTTTTTCATTTCGTCGGGACTGGTCAGGGGTAAATATGTAATTTATATATATATATATTATTCATGTGTACGGCAATGCTGCAAATGATGTTGAGCACAAAGCATATAGGTAAAAAAATACGATGGTTACAAATAGCAATTAGATTTAGATGTGATAAAAGTTGTGAACAAGTAAATTGTTTTCGTTTACTTGCAGTATTGGCAGCAGTGGTTCAGCATTTCACAGAAATATGGCGAACATGGACCATGAATATTCTGGATACTTTCAGGACAGTTTTGATAAAAGCAACTCGTGTATATACAATACCAAAGCCCACGTGACTACAAAAGGAAACCCTAAAATGGTATTTTCGTACATGCATGCTTATTTAAAGCATTTTGAAGAATTAGATAAAAATAGATTCTATTATCTTCCCTTGTTCATTAAGATCAACGCTATACATAGTTGTCTCTCTTCCACCGTCTAACTCAATACCGATTAAATATCGGATATTTTTAGCGAGTGGTGCAGACCGATCCGCTTATCACATCCACGATCGTAGTAATTCCCGTTCTGCAATTTTCATGTCCTTGTACTTATCAAGTATAATGTGCAGAAAATATTTTTCCGGTTGTAGTTGATAAGCTTATTCTCCTAAAAATTAGGGTAGATTTGCAATAAATGCATGATTTATGTATAAAGGAAGAAAATATGAATCTGTATTATTTGTTTATGTATTTCAGTTAGAATTAAATCGTTGGGAAGTCTGTGAAAGACCTCACTGTGAAACAAACTCTGGATACAAGGTTGCAAACGAGGCTGGGGACTCTAGCAAGCGACAAGGTAAAAACGCTAACTGCCGCACTTTGTCCCCGTCAGTTAATTTATTTCCAGCCATGTTGCGGTTGACACGTAATCATCACCATGGGAACACGTGCAGAATTGGTTCCGCTGGATCAAACCCCCCAATATTGCCAGTGAGAGAACCTTCCATGCCATCAACCCGATCGGACACACCACCGAATCTTTCAAGTTCAACAGGGAGTTTGAGTAATAACAAACCAGAACCGATTAAAATAGGACGGCGTTTCAGGCACTTCCCCAGAAATTCCAGTTATATGGACCAATATCGGTAAGTATGCAAATTTGTAATTTATTTGTATGAAATCAGTGAAACATTTTTTCCCACAAGGGGTAGTGACAAAGTACCCCCAAAACAATCTGATACACCAAATTAAGAAATCGGGATTATCATTAATCTCGTAAAGATGAAAATTAATGTTGCCTCAATTCTTTTCGTAAATTGTATTTATAAAAACAGATCTTGCTTCGTGTCAACATGCTGATGAATTTTTGTCAAGAGCGGATCCCGAGCAGTAAAGAAAAATGAATACTTAAGTCGGCCTCTTACTGTTCGCATGACTTTCAGATCAGATTACATTTTAAAACTTAGAAAATGTTATTTTTTTAACAAAATTTTGTCAGTTTGTAAAATTCTCATTAATATTTATGAACATGCAAATAAGTTTATATACATAAAAACAGTGTGAATAAAAGGCCAGTTCTTTTTTTATTGATTTGCCTTTTAAAGTATGATATAATTATGCTTGTCATTTCCAAAAATGAACGGTTGCTATTGAAATATATTATATATATTGCTATTTCATATATATTTCAAAAGAGTTTCTTACTGTAGTGTTCACTAGGTTGGCCCTACCAAACAATTTTGTAATTTTAAAAAATTGTCTAGCGGGGTAGCATAATAAGCCTATGTGTGCTGTAAAAAAAAACACATAAAAAATAGTATAACCGATGGAAATGGATCCAGATTTTATGCTTTTGTGGAGGGTAAAAAAAGCATCGTCAACTCCGCCTTTTGAGTTAGAAGATTCAATACAATAATATAAAATTGAATATAATGTAGCATAATAAGTTCGTTTTCTATGAATAAGATTTGTTAAAGCCACATAATAGTATTACTTCCCCAATGTTACAGGGTGGAATATACATACAGGCGATTGGCTAAAGCACGTGACTTAAATAATCTACAAAACAGTGATTCAAGTTTCTGTTCCTGCGGAAGCCAAGCATGTTTGGTGTCTAAGAGTAGTATCCATAGTTGGCGCCCTAGCCAGAGTCTTACTGGGAAATCAAAAACCTTGCCAGTCTATGAGAAGAACCCTTGCCTTGCTTCCGGAATTCCAGTCACTAAAAGAAAACCTGTCTTGAAAAATCGAAAACCAGCGAAACAGCCTTATATTGCGGTATGTTAGATAGGATTTGTGTACTATAGTTATATTAAAATCAGCAACTCGAGCATCTGATTGGTCGATTAGGAGCTAAAGTCTAGAAATTTGCCAATGACAGCCTTGCACTTTGAAGCAGATCTCCAAATGGATTTTATAACGTTGGTACGTTGTAAAATTTCAGTTTGGAGAGCAGTGTCGGGCATTTGACTTATCTTCGATTAATAACTTGCCGACTATATTTAAAAAGAATAATTTCTAAACAGGGAAATGTAAAACTTTACAGTAGGACAAAGTAATTTTAAATCAGTTTTGTTTTCGACAACCGCACAGCATCACAATTCTACTTGGTTCAGGATCGAGATTTGGTTCACGATCCAGATTAAAATCAACCATATCGAATGTTGCAGTTTTGAGGTTATTGTCCAAATTTTTGATCTACATTGTGTAGTTAAATGTCGCTTTCATGTTTCCTTCTCTTTTCAATACTACTCGATTCTGCAATCATCTACTCAATTCTGCAATCATCTACAATAAAAGATTTACTAGCACACTGTAAGAATTGATTTAACTTGTACATCCAATGTTCTATTATTTTTTTTTGTTGGATTTAACATTGTACCGACACATGATAGGTCATATGGCGCCTTTCCAGATTTAATGGTGGAGGAAGACCCCAGGTGCCCCTCCGTGCAATATTTCATCACGAGCGGGCACCTGGGTAGAACCACCGACCTTTCGTAAGCCAGCTGGATGGCTTCCTCACATGAAGAATTCAACGCCCCGAGTGAGGCTCGAACCCACATCGGTGAGGGGCAAGTGATTTGAAGTCAGCGACCTTAACCACTCGGCCACGGAGGCCCCCAATGTTTAATTAAGCTTTCCAGATATTAGCACAAAGTCTCATCATCTAGCTCTAAACAATGCAGTATGAGTATTTTGAAGGTCAAAGGTCGGTAAAGTATGAACTTTCAAAATTAGAACTGATTTGAGGCTACAAAAGGCTACAAAAACCCCATTACATGAACATAACTTGAATTTTTTTAACTCTTTAACAACCACAGACTTTACATGGAGGTTTCTTTTTCTTATTATGAGTTTTCCCATTCTTTAATTCGTTTTCCTTTTTTGTTCTAGATATCTTATGTTTCACGGTTTTCACAAGTACGCAGACAAAATTTTGTATTCGTTGTTCTTTAGAATTGTTCCTTAGAAAGAACACTTAGAATCCACACTTGACTGAGCAACTGACCTCGAAAGCTGTTTTCATTACTAGCTGGCCAATCAAACCCCGTGACCTTGGAAATAACCTCTGACGTTAAAATTATTCTTTCCTAGTTGAGGCGACTCCCTGGCTGAACGCGCTCTGCAGATTATACATTACTAAACCCGAGAATGGAAAAGTATCTTCTAGTTGTTGAAACAGGCCAAACATCTTATTTGTCACAAAGGTTAACATACGTCGTTACATTCGAATGCATGTTTAATATGTGAAAACAAACCCTATTGCGACCCTCTCATTGGGCGCATTCGGCATACAAACCCGTGAAACTCTGACTAGATCACCCGAGTTCACCTGAGTGACACGAGTAACAATTGTAGTCCGGGTAACTGAAAACGATGGAGAACGTTACCTATATGCTAACAGTTCAAAAGCTTCCGAGCTTTACCAGTAATAAAGAATGGTTGCTACTTTTGACACATAATGAGGACAGACAGACTGGTATCGTTTTTTGGTGTTGAACTGGTACGACTTCTGTCAGAGTGAAAAATCAGGCTGGATTATTATCAATCGACTTTTCAGATTCTGGGATCAAGTAACACTTGGAAAAATGTTCAGCCCATAATGTTTAATAGACTAGAAATTTCTATTTTATGTTAATTTATACTTTAAACTATTTCTGAAGCAATAGCTACAACTTATATTAATCCTCATATGTCTACACATGACTCTACTACCCCGAACCATTTCAAATTAAAAGGGCGTTTGGTATAAATTTTTTTTTCATTGTTGTGACTGAAATTTCATTGTTGTGACTGAAATTCATTTAAGGAAACAGTGGAGACCCTGATCACATGATCCGTTTTGCGGTGTTCAATCTGCACTGTTTTCCAAGACCCATTTATAGGACACTCGGCATAAAAATCACTCTGGACGGTAACGATTGCCACGCAGGTGTGAGAGAATCTATTTTCCACATTTGAGCTCAATGCCAGGGACAGTTGCTGATACATTTACCATTTTCAACTATTTTGTATATCTTGAAAGGTGATCGAATCCACAACCTTCCATAGAAGAAATATGTTACGAAACTGAATAAGCTCAACTCTGCTGTCTCTATTCCCCCATGCTTATGAATTTCTTTTTGTTTTTTTTTTAAATGAAAATGTCTTTGTTTAAAATGACATAACTGAATTCACCATGCTCACAAATAGCACATAACAAACAGTATGCTTTTTTCAAACTTTGTACGTAGTACAGCCATGAAATGTGCTAAATGCTAGATTGACTTTTAAAAGAACAAGTACCAGTTCTTGATGTTGTTCAGTTGGGTTCATCACCATTTCCAACAATTATATTGCCATATATCACTGACGGTCACTAATGGTAACAAATGTTCACTCTCTCTGGCAAGCTTAGCAACCTAAGTGGCTTACCAGTAGGCTTTCATAAGGAACTGACAACTATACATTCGTATGAACTGAGGTAGATTGCAAATGGCCATGGAAGGAATTTCTTCGCTAACCGGATCAAACCCGTAACCTTTGGACTGGCAGTACAGTGCATCAACTACTTAGTTAACTAGAGAGCAGTACCATATGAGTATGAAAGAAGGTTTGTTGGCAAGTAGGGAGGTTGATTTTATTTACTTATAACTTCAACATCAATGTGTGGCTTATTTTGTGGATTATTTGTCCTATCACTAATTATGTGTTCTTAAGCCTACATGTTTTTCTCAAAGTTGTCCCTTGTGGACCTAGAAAGAAAACTTAAAAGCTTTAAGAATCAGATTGAGAACCCTCGAAATATGCTTGACATGGATGTTGCTGTAAGAAGCAAATTTCTCAACCTCTGTCCTATTCAGCAGTATTACAGATGGGGTCATGAATGCCAAAAGAGCATTTCAAAGTTACTCTGCATTTAGAAGAAAGTAACAGGTTTTAAAATAACAATGACAGCACGCTCCACTATTCGAAGGCAATTGCCAAAATGAATGAGTTTCGGTTCTAGAACTGAAATAATGATTCAAGGATTATTTGACTTGATTCTATGATCTCGCTTTAACCCTTAACCTGCTGCAGGCGAATTTAACAGCCTTTGCAAACAGCTTGGAACCAGATCAGACGCCGATTAAATCGGCGTCTGATCAGGTTCCAAGCTGTTTGCTATTCCGACAATATTTCTTACAATTTTGGAGCAAATTGAATGAACTTTACAATTTTAGCAGACGACATTTCCAGCAGACGACAATTTATCTAGCATGCTAAAGGTTAAAACCCTGAATAGATATAAGAAGTTTTCAACCCAGTAACGCTCTTAGTTTTGACAAGAGCATCTTAATGGTAAAATTTTAACCGTCATTTTCTTACTAAAAACAAAGGGATATAACTTTGCCAAAATTAAAGTAAGCGTTAAGGAACTTGATGCTTTTACCTTGCTTTACAACCCTGAAGACATGTGAGAGATGTTAACCCAATGCCCCCATTAGTTTTGGATATAGTTACTTGCATGCAAACACAATATCTATGCACAAGAAAGAGGACATAACTTGTCCAAAATTAAGGTTATGGGAATTGATGCTTTGACCTTTCTTTACATCACTAGAGACATGTATGGAAGATTCAATCAAATATCTGCATTAGTTTCCGAGATAGTAACTTGCATGCAAAACTTATGGAAGTTATGGAGTTATGGAAGTTGATGCCATGTCCTTTACAACATGGAAGACATGTGTGAAGTTTCAACCCAGTATCTGCATTAGTTTAAAAAATTACTTGCATGCAAACCTTTAACGCCAAAAAAGGGTCTGAGTCAAGTAAGAGTTATGAGGCTTGTGATGTGTTGTTATGACCTTATTCTACAGACCCGACGAAATGTGTGAAGTTTTAACCAAACATCTGCATTAGTTTGGATATACTAACTTGCATGTAAAACTTAAAACTGCATTTTCTAAGTCCAAAAGGGGCATAATTTTGTCAAAATACATATAATAGTAATGGGACTTAATCATCTGTGGATAGTTAATGACCTTAAAAAGTAAAAATAGGTTTCAAAGCAATATGTCTATAAATGAGACCCATAATTTACATTAGATTCGATCAAGAGTTATCTAATTTGTTTTTTTGGTAGGTCTGATGAGTGGAAAAAGTTGTTTGAAGTTTCTAATTCAATATCATCTGTGGTTATTGAGATAAAGCCTTGATAGTAATTGCGCTCAAAAGTTTACAAGTCTACCAATGACGCCATGTTTAAAGTGTTAATGCATTCGGATACGATCACCCGCCTTTCCCAGCTTCATTAGGTGGGTAGAATTCGGGTGACACAACTACTATCGCCCGGGTTACACGAGTTATACTCAAGTAATACCCAGGGTGACTCGGGTTAGCTCGAGTGTGTATGCCGAACACGCCCAGTGTGCACACAAATTCATGAATCGAATGCCCGGATGTCACATTCACGAGATTTAGGACAGATACTACTAAATTGCATAAATTACAGCCATGAATTACATGATCAATGTCCGCTAAGTTTGTTGTGTGCGAGGTCGAAGACTGTCAGCGCATCAAATTACTAGTAAATTGGGATCCCATCATATATCTAGCACAAAAATGACTTACCAGCTTTCAAGGGGTGAACATTTCTCTTCCAAGAATTCCGGTAAAAAGTAACTGATTAAAATCAAACACTTCCGTAAAATATCCATTTTACATGTTAGAAAAAAAAAACACACCATGTTCCGTAAAATATCCACTATTCTCTTTTAATGCCTCCTAGGCCTATATCATCTCTATAAACTTCTCAATGTTCTACATGCGTATACGATTTTCCAGTAACACGTAGACATTTTTGGACTGAGTTTAAAACTGGTCAACGTGTACAGCCAGTGTTTCTTAATTGCCGTATTTACTCAACTGAAAGTGATAATGGATTACTTTGTTGTTGGATTTAACAACTTATTTTAGCGTAAATACTGCGGAAATAGCGGACTTGACATTTTTAGGCAATAGAAAACAACATAGTTCTTTTTCAAAATTTTAGTGTTTCTTTTTTTTTTGTATTTTGGTACAGAAATAAACGACCTCTTGGTGCAAATGTAAAGCCATCTGGGCGCTTAAACGGGGGACTCGGAATGTCAATATTAAAGGTAGAATGGTCTTGTCATTGCGTCCAGTCCTAAGGTTCCACACACTGATTACCAATATTTAAAACAGACATTGAAACCAAAATTTTTCAAGATGATCATTCATATAGCGGATATGCACAAGAAGGAACTTTTGCTATCCTTAACCTTGCATTTCTAATTTGTTTCAGCAAATACCAAAGATTGGTGACGCGCCAAAGAATTCATTAGCATTAGGACCTCATCGTGACTGCATTCCAAAGTTGGAAAAGTTTTTTGCTACATCTTTAACTGTAAACAACTACAATCCGGTCGAAACTCCTCCCTCCCCAGGACTAAAGCCCGCATCTAACTCCGCCTCCGCAGTATTGATGAATTGTGGGCGTGTCACGAACTCTCCTGTTTGTATGGCAGCAAGCTTTCTACATCTTCTTAACCAGAATTTAAAAGGCACAGAGTGAAAATGTTTAATTGCGGAGAGCAAAATACAATAGTCTCTAGAAGTTCCAACGGAAGGGTGTTATCCAACAGTTTCTTCTTTAATTAAAGTTTTGAATTAAGTATCCATTCTCTCCCAAAGAGACTGAGATTTTTTCTTCTTCTTATATATTATTTGTAATATAAAGTTACGTTCATTGATGTGTATTAAATTTTGACAGAATAAATAAACCACAGACACTCGGATCTCCACACACCCCATTCTCCACTGCCCCTGGTTAAGTTTAGCCAATATATTTAAGCATTTTACCATGTATTGAGCATAGGTGACGATCATAAAACGCATTTTGTAACATTTCAACGTGTTTTTAAAAATTGTATTTTTACCATCAATGCTCTCAATATTACAAGATATGAAACATCACACGAACAATGGGAACACTTGCTTGCGCTTGACCCTCGTTTTATGTAGCGCATGTCATAAACCGGGTACAAAAATTGATACGGTTAAGTGCTGTTCTGTTACATCAGTTACTGTAGTTACCGTTTCTTCTGTAGACACATCTAGGAGAGATCCGTCGAGTAAACTGCAGTCAACAAAGGATCCATCAAGAGGCTCTGTTTCGCTCATTATGTCCTTAGTCTGAAATGATAAAAGAAATGATCACTGTATCGGAACACTTGTAAACATAGGAATAAAACAAAAATCGCTTTACTATATTCTGCATGTACAAACATACTCGGGGCTTCGCATTTCTGTTACCCGTAGTATTCATTTTTATAAAAAAAAATTATAATAGTTTTAATCACATCCTGCTACATGTAACAGACTCTTCTTTAAACAAAAATATCCTATAGTCAGATACACCCAAGGGCAATTACTCAGGTTGGCATATATCAAGTCTTGTTGTGTTTTAAAAAGTTATACATTGACGACTGAACAAAATCGTTGCAATTTTACATGCTAATCTTCTCTGTATCGTTCCAATTTTGGTAGAAAATTGTTCAAATAATAGGCAATTGAGACACATAATAATTATTTAGATTTTCTTTGAGTATTTTGGCCTCCTAAATATACTAAAACCAAATTACTGACGATTTCTCCACATTTCTGAAGACTTTTCTCTAACAGTACTTGTTGAGCGTCATAAAAATACACACCTGTGCCATGTGAGTGCCGTTTTGAAACCCCTTACCATCTTTAAAAACGGGTCATTCTTTAAATATAACAAATTAAGGCTTAGAATTTGAACTGGTTATTGCAGGAAGACATGACTAAACGATACTGTATCAAAAATGAATACATTTGGAGTATTTACTGAGTATTTACGTGTTTTTTTGACATTTGACATTTTTGAGTCAAACGTTCACGTTTAACTCGCCGTATTTTGTTTATTTCAAGATGAAATGTTGTGACACTCACAGAACATAGTCATCAATTATTCATCAGGGCGCAGATATCTTAAAACGCATTTTGTAACATTTCAACGTGTTTTTAAAAATTGTATTTTTACCATCAATGCTCTCAATATTACAAGATATGAAACATCACACGAACAATGGGAACACTTGCTTGCGCTTGACCCTCGTTTTATGTAGCGCATGTCATAAACCGGGTACAAAAATTGATACTCTTACGGCTATGTTAAACCAGATCATCATTTCTTTATGTAAACAAACCTCGTGTAACACGTGCTGAAGCGATAATCCGGTATAATGTAGTCGAAACGGTATCAATTTTGGTACCCGGCAACGATATGCACAGTTCAACGTAGGGATCAATTCGCAAGGAAGTGTTCCATAGAATTTAGATTGATATTATTTATTGATTTCTCGTCGGAATACAAATGACAGTTGTCGGGACCGGTGTCATTTGACAGAATGGTAACAGATCTGACGATTGATACCAGTGATTCATTGGTAGGGGTTCATTTAAAAGTTTAACTGGCTACTGTTTCCCTAGTGTTCGTGCGATGTTTCAAATCTTGTAATATTGCGAGCATTGATGGTAAAATACTTTAAAAAAAAAAACACGCTAAAATGTTACAAAATGCGTTTTATGATCGTCACCTATGTTCAATACATGGTAAAATGCTAAAAAATATTGGCTAAACTTAACCAGGGGCGGCGGAGAATGGGGTATGTGGGGGTCTGAACCCCAAGTGTCTGTGAAATAAACTCTAAGAACATCAACAAAAGTTCAAAAGTAATTCTCATTGCGACACCAGAGAATATATTTTTAACATTAAAATATAATTGCATGTAAATATATAGATACAATTTATTGCCTCCACAGTAGCTCAAAGTTTGCCATGATACGGACCGCAGACGACACTTGTGGTTCTGTTTACATATAACGCAATAACATTGTCTGTGCTGAAATGAATTTAATAACCTGGCACAATGATAGATGGCTTCGACAAGAAAAAAAGAGAGCACAAGAAACATAACTCTGTCATGAGTGATTATAAGATATTTCAGTATGAAAAGACTTGCACATTTACATTATAACACGATGATATTGACGTCAGTTAAGGGGACGCATACTGCTACATTCACAGTTCATACAGAAATGAGGAAGGGGTGCATATTCAAGAAATCGATGGTGGGAAGATAAAAAACATTCCTAAACTGATATAATACTGATGGACACCTGTAATATTCAGTACTTTGTGGATAAGGATGTGGTACTATGAATGTAATAGGAAAACAGAAGTCTTTGTGAAAGTACATTCAACCTGGAACAACTGATACGGGGACTGGGAACCGGTATTTATCTTATCATATGCTGTCGTCCAATCGAAGCGTATGCCGTAGGTTATTCTGCTATTACTCAAACACTTACGCCTTACAGTTTAACTCGTCCTTTCAGTGAAAATCTGGGAAAGCATTTATTGAATTTTTGTTGAAAACAAAAGTTCTGCCATGAAATTATTGCCTGCATCTGTTTTTAAATGGGAAATATCTACATTAATGTTACTTTTCGCCCTGTGAAAATGGCTAAATCTAGACTTGTCTTACCCAGAGAGAAAGATGTCGTATAAGACCTACCTGATTCAACACAAAATATTAAGCTTTTGTATAAGGAAAAAACAGGTTTTTTTACAATACCAGTGTTACAAATAATGTTGAAGGGATGAAATTTTCTTTCTAACACACCAGGTTTGCTTAAACATGTCAAAATTTAACGCCACGTCATTTCAGCTCGGGATGGACGCCATATTTCTCATTGATAAAAAATGTAAACAAAAAAAAATCAGAGTGGGATTAGCAATGCAAGGGCATAACATGACATTCTACCTTAGAACCTTAGAACATATATCATATTAGAATACCTTAGAACATATATCTAAGATGCTACACAGGTCAGGCGGGTTAAATGCATAACGTCGATCACTTGAAATTGATCTTGAAAAGGTGGTTAATTTTAGTTTATTTACATGGTTTTTAATTTTCCCACGACTTCTCGGCGATTCACTTCAAAAAGTATTACTGCACCGGACGAAAGGTAACTCTAATAAACGACGGGAGACAACCTAGGTGTCAGCACGTGTATGATTTTTAAAAAAAACATGTCGATGATTATAATTTCTTATCAAATAACGAATCCTATTCAGAGATTCGTCTTTAATATCAGAAAATTATTAATTTTTATGGACATTTATCAAAAAATATTACTTACAATGGACTACTTTGCGCATCAAACTGGTTTCCGCTTCAGTTATGAGGCACTTCCGTTATACTTTTTGACAACAATAACAAAACACAAAATGAATCAATAAAGTCACTTATAAACCGACTGCTACTTAGATCAGTTTAAGTATAGTTGTTGTTACAACATTTTACACAACTGTTCTCTGCGGGTTAATAACCAAAATGAATACTTACATACCATACCCGCGCACGTGCACAAGTATCATACCATACCTGCGCTCGTGCACAGGTATCATACCATACCCGAGCACGTGAAAAGAATGTTAGATGAGTTTAAACTGTAATGTTTATTTAATGCCATGTTATTGTCCGTAAGTATTGACCTGACACTCAAGAATGTTCCGTATATTTTCCGTAAATTAAGGGGACGCATATTGCTACATTCACAGTTCATACAGCAATGCGGAAGGGGTGCATATTCAAGAAATCGATGGTGGGAAAATAAAAAACATATTCCTAAACTGATATAATACTGATGGACACCTGTAATATTCAGTATTTTGTGGATAAGGATGTGGTACTATGAATGTAATAGGAAAACAGAGGTCTTTGTGAAAGTACATTCAACACAAAATATTAAGCTTTTGTATAAGGAAAATACAGGTTTTTTACAATAACAGTGTTCCAAATAATGTTGAAGGGATGAGATTTTCTTTCTAACACACCAGGTTTGCTTAAACATGTAAAAATTTAACGCCACGTCTGTTAATCTCGGGATGGACGCCATATTTCTCATTGATAAAAAATGTAAACAAAAAAGTCAGAGTGGGATTAGCATTGCAAGGGCATAACATGACATTCTACACAATGAATACCTTAGAAAAGATATCTAAGATGCTACACAGGTCAGGCGGGTTAAATGCATAATGTCGATCACTTGAAATTCATCTTGAAAAGGTGGTTAATTTTACTTTGTTTACATGGTTTTTAATTTTCCCAACGACTTCTCGGCGATTTCACTGCAAATGTATTACTGCGCCTGACGAAAGGTAACTGTAATAAACAACGGGAGACAACTTAGGTGTCAGCACGTGTACGATTTTTAAAAAAACATGTCGATGATTATAATTTCTTATCAAATAATGAATCCTATTCAGATATTCGTCTTTAATATGAGAAAATTATTAATTTCTGTGGACATTTGTCAAAAAATATTACTTACAGTGGACTACTTTGCGCATCAAACTGGTTTCCGCTTCAGTTGTGAGGCACTTCCGTTATACTTTTGACAACAATAACAAAACACAAAATGAATCAATAAAGTCACTTATAAACCGACTGCTACTTAAATCAGTGTAAGTAAAGTTGTTGTTACAACATTGTACATGTTCGTTACGTTATGAGATAAAGTTTGTCTTGAACTGCATAATCCATTAATTACGTTTAGATGATATTGCATTTACAACTTATTTGACCCCGTTTTTTACGTGAATGACAGCATTCTCGTGCAACTCGTGCAAACAGAGTTATGAAAAGTATGGTGGAGAATTCAAGGACAAATTATAAATGACATTAAAGTGAGGATAACTGTATATTCGTCCAGTTTTGATCATTGACATTCCAGCTGTGTATTAGTAACTTTTGTGAACAAGATTAGAATGTTGCTTTTCCACATATACACATTGATTGGACCTCTCAACCAAATTTCATACCTTATTTTAGGGATTTTTAAGAGAATACATTTTCAAAAGTTTGTTGAATGTGTTTTGATATTTAAGTGCATTGTAGTTTCATGAATACCAAGTTAAAAATTAATAATGGCAACATTTCTAGGCCTTTATTGTAAGCCACTAGACTTCTGTAACGATAAATGTTTAATGTATTAAGGGGAATATACTCTTATAGTTTTAGAATGTGGCATTCCTTGACCACCGTATCTTTTCTTATGCACTACTTTGTAAACAAACTAAATAATGAGTTTTAGCTCACATATGCGAAATGAAAAGCAAGACAGTGAACTTATTTCACATTCTTTCTTTAAATTAGAATCTGTAGGACATTGATAAATGTTTGGACAAAGTGAAGCACTATTATTTTCGCACCAAAAAGTCTTAATTGTTGACTTTGAATGTACACAAGAAGTCTTATGTAATTCAACAATAACTTTCTTATTTCAGTTTTTCTCATTTTTATTTTAGTGAGCAATCCTTTGTGTACTTATAACAGTTGAAACAGTATTCATTTCATTTACCAAAACCTTGTACTTTTTTGCAGGTAAATTTTATAATACCCCACCCACTTTTTTTTAATTTCAAAGTATGCGTCCCCTTAATTCTCGGTGTCTGAAGTTAAATAACGATATAAATATTGCGTATATATTTCTTTATAATTTTCACAATGTCACATGTGCAAATAGCTGTGCCGACAAAACGTTTAGCTGCTAAACTGCATTTTTGGTTCAACTCCTGCGTACTGACCATTTTCCCCCAAATTTTATCGGTATAAATATTGCCATATTTATCTGATCAAACCTTATGGTCTATAAACGTTATGGAAAATGTTGAATAAATAAAACATACTTAAAAGTATCTTAGCTAAAAAGACAAAGTATTTCTCACCAGCGTTTCCTGAAAATGAATACTAGATCTACAAGAGAAAACAATCAGATTTCGTGAAATATGTTAACAGATATTGTAAGAGTAAAAGTAACATCAATAGCATTACATTGAATTTAAAAAAATGGTCTGAGGTGATTTTGAACTCGTGGTATCGTGCGTGGCAGTCAGACAGCTACCACTATGCCACCGTGCCATTGGTTATTTATATCGGTTATTTTAGGATACAAATATTTCGTAAAATAATTGAAACCCCCGAAAATACTGTTGAAGATAAATGAGTGTCAGGTCAATACTTACGGAAAATAGACAATACCTGCATCAAGTAGCATTTACAAATGTATACTTCTTTTTTAAATACTGTATATTTTGACCTTTGAATTACGATCGTCATGTTTTCATCTAGAAGATACGGCTCAGTACTCAACAGGGAGGAGTAGAAGAAGAAGAAGATAATCATTTTAATTATTGTTGTTAGATGATGATGATGATGATGATGATAACGACCGCGACCACGACGAAACCGTTAATGCAGAGTCCGAAACTAAGTTTGTCATGAAAAATGTTTTATAAACATGCAACCGAAGTGTGAAGTTGTGCATTAAAAGATAAAAAAAACTCCCAACAAATAATTGGTGAACTTTCATAAACATTTTTAATATCATTTTACGTACTTCAATTTACCTGCAAAGTAATTCCCAATATCATTTATTTTCTGACTGGGAGAAGGAAAGACTTGTAAGTAAATGAATAAATAAATAAAAACTAACAAATTAAAATGACGTTGTGTAAGTCAGTTACTTACCTCTTAGATCGGTGTTCATGAAATGAAAATACCCGCGCTCGTGCGGTAACACCTCAAGCGCTACGCGCTCTCGGTGTCACGATTCGCACGAGCGCGGGTATTTTCATTTCATGAACACCTCCTACTCGGTGAGTAACCTACACATACTTGTTCATTACGTTATGAGATATGGCCGGTTGCAGGACAGATCGTCCAATAACTCGCGGATCAACGTTGAGCGGCGGGTTGAGTTATCTACCTATAATCTCCAGATTATCCTGGAGTCAAATTGGTTGCGTATGAAAATTTCAAGTCTTACTCAGTTGAGTAATGGATGATAGGCGAATCATGTTTATTTAAGCATTCACATGTGTGTATACACGGTATAGCATTATAAAATTAATAGTAATAATAATACTAACTTTATTTTCTGAAGGTTACATTAATTATAACTTACATACTTAGTGTACAAATACAAATATTATACAACTTATTTCCAGTAAGGCATTCAATTAAATTTCATATACATTCACACATCTACACAATCATACAGTCAATTTATAATTATACATTTATACAAAAATGCACATATCAGAATTATTTAAGTTTTCTCCGACAAACAGGCCTCAGATTATAGAAGTCTTATATAAACATGTCATACACAAGTTATAAGTATAACAATAACTATTTAAAAAAAAATTACCATGCGTCACAAAGATTAATTCACGACAATTAAGATGTGCAAAATGTCTGTCCCATGAAATAATATACATGTTCCAGATTTGGATAATAAGTTAATACACTTATAATTATTATTGTTAACCGAATTATTCAACATTCACGCTCATTTGGAAACAAACGAACCGCGCCATGAGAAAACCAACATTGTGGCTTTGCGACGAGTATTGATCCAGACCAGCCAGCGCATCCACGCAGTCTGGTCAGGATCCGTGCTATCGCTAACGGTTTCTCTAATTGCAAAAGACTTTGAAAGCGAACAGCATGGGTCCTGACCAGACTGCGCGGATCCATACTTGTCGCAAAGACACTGTGTTGGTTTTCTCATGGCGCGGCTCATTAATAACATTATTTCAACAAAATTCTTGTTAATACAAGTAACTGAAGATGCCTAGGCAAAAGGGCGTTTTATTTTCTCCTTATGAGAAAGAAGTTTTTATAGAGCTTCTAGAGAACATTAAAATCATAGAAAGCAAATGCAACAATGCGAAAACATTGTTTCAGAAGGAGGGGGCTTTGACGGCGATAGTAACGTCATTGTTATAATATTACTGTATTTAAACTCTATTGGCCGGTTGCAAGACAACTATAAGCTAGAGTTAAGCGATAGTTATTGTGATCCGCCGATCAAACGGGTTGCATGAAACGCCTTCTTGGGTAACCGTTACAATTCTTGGCCAAGATATGGCTGGGTTGCACGACGGTAATGATTTCTCAGTGGACACTTCTTGTACAAACCTGGTTGTTAGTAGGTTTATCGCCGAGTCAAAGCATATTTCAATTTATATACATGGTTTGTTTTCAATTGTACATGAGGTAAATTAAAGTATGTGTGTGTTTGATTACCTGGATATGTTTGAGGAACTTTATAGAGTTTAAATACAGTAATATTATAACAATGATGTTACTATTTCCGTCAAAGCCCCCTCCTTCTGAAACAATATTTTCGCATTGTTGCATTTGCTTTCTATGATCTTAATGTTCTCTACAAGCTCTATAAAAACTTCTTTCTCATAAGGAGAAAATAAAACGCCCTTTTGCCTAGGCATCTTCAGTTACTTGTATTAACAAGAAGTTTGTTGAATTAATGTTATTAATGAGCCGCGCCATGAGAAAACCAACACAGTGTCTTTGCGACAAGTTTGGATCCGCGCAGTCTGGTCAGGACCCACGCTGTTCGCTTTCAAAGTATTTTGCAATTAGAGAAACCGTTAGCGATAGCACGGATCCTGACCAGACTGCGTGGATGCGCTGGCTGGTCTGGGTTAATACTCGTCGCAAAGCCACAATGTTGGTTTTCTCATGGCGCGGTTCGTTTGTTTCCAAATGAGCGTGAATGTTGAATAATTCGGTTAACAATAATAATTATAAGTGTATTATCTTACTATCCAAATCTGGAACATGTATATTATTTCACGGGACAGACATTTTGCACATCTGAATTATCGTGAATTAATCTTTGTGACGCATGGTATTTTTTTTTAAATAGTTATTGTTATACTTATAAATTGTGTATGGCATGTTTATATAAGACTTCTATAATTTGAGGCCTGTTTGTCGGAGAAAACTTAAATAATTCTGATATGTGCATTTTTGTATAAATGTATAATTATAAATTGACTGTATGATTGTGTAGATGTGTAAATGTATATGAAATTTAATTGAATGCCTTACTGGAAATAAGTTGTATAATATTTGTATTTGTACACTAAGTAGGCCCTATGTAAGTTATAATTAATGTAACCTTCAGAAAATAAAGTTAGTATTATTATTACTATTAATTTTATAATGCTATACCGTGTATACACATACATCCACTATACATGTGAATGCTTAAATAAACATGATTCGCCTATCATCCATTACTCAACTGAGTAAGACTTGAAATTTTCATGCGCAACCCATTTGACTCCGGGATAATCTGGAGATTATAGGTAGATAACTCAAACCGCCGCTCAGCGTTGATCCGCGAGTTATCGGACGATCTGTCCTGCAACCGGCCATATATAAGTTCCTCAAACATATCCAGGTAATCAAACACATACATACTTATATTTATCTCATGTACAATTGAAAACAAACCATGTATATAAATTGAAATATGCTTTGACTCGGCGATAAACCTACTAACAACCAGGTTTGTACAAGAAGTGTCCACTGAGAAATCATTACCGTTGTGCAACCCAGCTAATTGTAACGGTTACCCAAGAAGGCGTTTCATGCAACCCGTTTGATCGGCGGATCACAATAACTATCGCTTAACTCTAGGTTACAGTTGTCTTGCAACCGGCCAATTAAGTTTTTCTTGAACTGCATAATCCATTAATTACGCTTAGACAATATTGAATTTACAACTTATCTGACCCCGTTTTTTACGTGAATAACAGCGTTCTCGTGCAACGCGTGCATACAGAGTTATGAAAAGTATGGTGGAGAATTCAAGGACAAATTATAAATGACATTAAAGTGAGGATAACTGTATATTCGTCCAGTTTTGATCATTGACATTCCTGCTGTGTATTAGTAAGTAACAAGATTAGAATGTTACTTTTGCACATATACACATTGATTGGACCTCTCAACCCAATTTCATACCTTATTTTAGGGATTTTTAAGACAATACATTTTCAAAAGTTTGTTCAATGTGTTTTGATATTTAAGTGCGTTGTAGTTCATGAATAACAAGTTGAAAATTAATAATGGAAACATTTCTAGGCCCTTATTGTAAGCCACTCGATTTCTGTAACAATAAATGTTTAATGTATTAAGGGGAATATATTCTTTTAGTTTTGGAATGTGGCATTCCTTGACCACCATATCTTTTCTTATGCACTACTTTGTAAACAAACTAAATAATGTGTTTTAGCTTACATATGCAAAATGAAAAGCAAGGCAGTGAACTTATTTCACTTTTTTTCTTTAAACTACAATCTGTAGGAGATTGATAAATGTTTGGACAAGGTAAAGCACTATTATTTTCGCACAAAAAATATTAATTGTTGACTTTGAATGTACACAATGAGTCTTATGTAATTCAACAATAACTTTCTTGTTTCAGTTTTTCTCATTTTTATTTTAGTGAGCAATCCTTTGTGTACTTATAACAGTTGAAACAGTATCCATTTCATGTACCAAAACTTTGTACTTTTTTGCAGGTAAATCAAGTTTTATCATACCCAACCCACTTTTTTTCTAATTTCAAGGTATGCGTCCCCTTAAGAAATAATGTATACATAGAAATCCCGTGTTTTAACGTTATTAATAAAAGAGGTTATACATCCGCGGAATAATTATAAGAGGGCGTAGCCCGACGTCATCGCACGTTAACGTGACGTCATTTAATATTCCAGAACTCCATTCCTCGAAAGTCGAAATCACTAGACTACGACGATGAAAGTCGAAACCGCGATCGTGAAAGTCAAAATCACGATGGCGAAAACGAAACTACAATGATGAAAGTCGAAATCACGAATCCACAATGATGAAAACGCGATATCATTTCGCATTTATCACCATCGTGGTTTCGTGTTTTCACTGGCAGACTTTCCTCAGTCGTATCTTGTTTCCTGAGGTATTGGTTTTGATGCAAATAAGCTAAACATGTAGAGTAAACTGTTTACCTTCAGGGTAACAAAACACAAATGTAGTATTTTAAAAAAGACTGGGCGTCTTTAAGACCAGATTATATATAAGTTTTGATTTAACACTTCTATCAGTTTTTTTATCATTTTGTAACATTCTCATTAATGTTGATGAATATGCAAAATAGTTCATTAACATAAAAATACTGCAAATAGAAGACTTAATATGTCTAAGTTCCATTTTGTTACCATTTGTATTTGGTTAGTCACCAAACTGACTAAAATATGGAGGATTTATCGTCTATACAATTAATGAAGGGTTACCATGGAAACGGTAAAATCATATATAGCTCAAAAAATTGTTTCTAGGTGGAAATATTTTATTTCCACTCAGTTAGTCCTACCATTGTTTGATACTGGTCAATGAAAAATGTCTAGGGGAATGTCTGGTAGGTCTTCCTGGCCCTCAGCATGTAAGTTTTGAACGTGAATATCTAATTTAGTGAGTGTTAGCAGACTTGTTTCTTATGTATGAAGATGTGCTACACGTACAAGTATCAGACTAGCAACCTCTCGATTGGCTATGAATCAAGCGCACGATTTGGTAAACATATTGAAATTAGAATTGACTCTATGTAAGTCCGGGCTCGCGTCGAGCGCCTGCTGGCGCGTCATGCTCCCACAGTAACAGTTTGTGCCAGAGTTTCTGGCATGCCAATGGTCGACGGATAGGTAGCTGTCTGCGTAGTTATCCTCGCAGAACTGTAGACACTCGGCTTCTGTCAGACGATCACCACCACTGTCGCCGACATTATGTTCTCGGAAATACTCACCACTGTACTTTTCTAATGATGTGTAGCTATTACAGACTGAAAAGAGTAAAAATATTCTAACGATCAACAGTAAATCAATGGAAATAAATTTTTCCAGCGAAAAGGTTAGAGAAAATAGAATTAAGAAATGTATGATGACGTATTGTTTTCGGTGTATATAAGGCAATCTTTATAGTGACCTGATCAAAAGCACGGGTGCATTGTAAGGCCGAGTACGGTGACTAGGCGTAGATGCCATATCAATTTCTTACTTGTATACCTCAATGACTACCCAATGTTTTGTTAATAGGAGATAACTCTGAGGCTATTCAGATTTTGCATAATTATGTCCCTTTTCTTCTAGAATATAAAAAGAGTATAAATGATTGGGATAAAAAGGATTATCTAGTCGGTAGTTAATTGCATTTGTAAACCAAGGAAATGCCACTGTTCATGTTATACACTACCCATACTATATACAAGAATCATGGTCATGAATGCGGGGAAAATATACTTACCGATCTCACATATACAGTGGCATTTTCTTCCCGGTTTGATGCCAGTGTTGTAAACAATAAGTAAATAAACAAGATCGCGTTTTTTTAAAATCTTACCCTTTGTACAAACAGCCTGCGATTGGTTGAACTCGTATAATGGTTTACAGAAGCACCGCTTTCCTGCGGACCAATACCCGGTATCAAGACACCTAGCCGCTGGGTCTACACAATCAGAATCCTGGGAACAACTACTGCCCACTGGTACAGACGCTGCAGATTGGCAACAAATTTACCAGTAAAAGTTTTACAGTAAATATGTGTTCAAGTGAAACAAAACGCATTATCTGTGAAAATCTATGCCAATAGTAATAATCTATGTAACTATTTTAAAATTAGTTGATGTGATTACATATATTTTGTGAAAAAAATATCATTTTAAAACTGAATTGATGCAGGTATTTAAAAAGAATGTGTCGGTCAATCCTCAGAATCGTTTCTGTCATAATGGTAACAATAGCATACATATCGAAGATAAAGGACAAGGTACAACAGTTTCGCATTGAGCTTAATATTGTTTCTCATATGTACTTAAGAATAAATCTGAAACCCGACACAAGATTGTTTTACTGAAAATGATATTAACAATGTGTATATACCTGTACAAGTGAAACTGACTGTCTCCCAGTCCCCCGACTGCTGACAAGTGATAGACATTGCGGCACTTGCCGGTAAACCCACGTGACCAGAGTTACAGTTGTATGCAGCTGAAGAACCTGCATTTGTCGTGGTATATGTACTTTGGCCATTAGCTATTGTTGGCGGAATGCCGCAATCTATTACACACGAAAAACTGATAGCTTCCCACTGTCCAGAGTTTAGACAAATAAACGACGTTGTTGCACTAGCCGGGGAAGGGTTATAACCAGAATTGCAGGTAAATGTAACTGTAGACCCTGCAGTTGTTGTTGTGTATGTTCTTTGTGAATTTGCGACGGTAGATGGTGTACCACAGTCTACTTGTTGACAAGTGAAGCTGATTGATTCCCACTGCCCGCTGGCAAAACAAGTAAGTGACATTGCTGCAGTAGTCGGCGAACTTGTGTAACCGGAATTACACGTGTACGTGACGATAGATCCTGGGGTTGTTGAAGTAAATGTTCTTTGTGAATTTGCGACTGTAGATGGTGTACCACAATCTACTTGTTGACAAGTGAAACTGATTGATTCCCACTGCCCGTTGCCAAGACAAGAAAGTGACATTGCTGCAGTAGTCGGCGAACTTGTGTAACCAGAATTACACGTGTACGTGACGATAGATCCCGGGGTTGTTGAAGTAAATGTTCTTTGCGAATTTGCGGCGGTAGATGGTGTACCACAGTCTACTTGTTGACAGGTGAAACTGATTGATTCCCACTGTCCGGTGGCAAGACAAGTAAATGACATTGCTGCAGTAGTCGGCGAACTTGTGTAACCAGAATTACACGTGTACGTGACGATAGATCCTAGAGTTGTTGTCGTAAATGTTCTTTGTGAATTTGCTACGATAGATGGTGTACCACAATCTACTTGTTGACAAGCGAAACTGATTGATTCCCACTGCCCGGTGTCAAGACAAGTAAATGACATTGCTGCAGTAGTCGGCGAACTTGTGTAACCAGAATTACACGTGTACGTGACAATAGATCCTGGGGTTGTTGACGTAAATGTTCTTTGTGAATTTGCAATGGTAGATGGTGAACCACAATCTACTTGTTGACAAGTGAAACTGATTGATTCCCACTGCCCGGTGTCAAGACAAGTAAATGACATTGCTGCAGAAGTCGGTAAACTTGTGTAACCAGAATTACACGTGTAAGTGACGATAGATCCTGGGGTTGTTGACGTAAATGTTCTTTGTGAATTTGCTACGATAGATGGTGTACCACAATCTACTTGTTGACAAGCGAAAGTGATTGATTCCCACTGCCCGGTGTCAAGACAAGTGAATGACATTGCTGCAGTAGTCGGTGAACTTGTGTAACCAGAATTACACGTGTATGTAACGACAGATCCCACAGTAGTTGAAGTATATGTTCTTTGTGAATTCGCGACGGTTAATGGTGTACCACAGTCTACTTGTTCACAGGTTAAACCGATAGTTTCCCACTGTCCGTTGGCAAGGCACGTGACTGACATGCTGGCACTTATTGGCGATGCTGTATAGCCAGACACACAAGTATATGATGTGACAGAGCCAACAAATGTTGAACTGTAACTCTCAACGGAATTTGCAACACTTACAGGGGTTCCACAAGAGATTACTGAAACGTAAAACTATTTATTTACACTGTATAAATATATCACATGTCATTATACGGAATAATAAGATAATGTTTTACACATATTACATTAAAATTATTGCAATCTTACTCATATTCTCAGTATATTTTGAAAAACACCCTAAGACCGTCAACTTTTGATTTGTTGTGTCTGGAAACAGTTTCAAAATTTAACCAATGGTAAAACTGAATTCTGAAGCTGGTCTGAAAACAAAGTTTTGTAATGTTGTAGTTAACCGTTCGAAGCATGGCCCGGATTTTACGCCATAATTATTTACATATCTTAGAGGTTGCAATAGTCGATTGTTGTTTCCGTGAACTTATTCGTGCTGTGTATCTAAAATAAACCTTTATTCCCCTCTCCCACCAACATTTGAAGTGAGTGGTTCATGAAATGTATGTTTTCAGATTTCGAAAATTTAAAACTGCAACAGTTTCTTATATCTACAGGAAACTTAATGGTTTACGTTTGATAAGTTTTTTTTTGTTTCCAGAAAAACAGTATATTCCAGTTTTCATACTACTCTTCTGAGCGTTTTGGTATACTTACTAGTCTTATATTCCATTTCTGATTATTTTCTATGTTTTTAACTTAAATGTTAATTATGTTAATTAAGCATTTAATATCATATATTAGAAGATCATGTAAAAGCATTAACCTTTAGCCTGCTGGCAGCAAGTGATTCTGCCTTTGCGACCAGTGCAGACCAAGATGATCATGGTCTGCATGGTTTGCTATTCAGCCAGTAAATTTTCAGTGAACACCCATTCGAATTATAAATGGTATTGCCCAAATTGAATGAAAGACCAGTCCATTATAGAAATTTAGCAGGTCATACTAATTGTACTAAATAGGTTAAACACGATCAAGCAAAATGAAAGTAGATTCGACTTGAATATATTTAGAAACTGTTGATAACATAATACCCGTGCGTGACATTAAATCAAAACTGAGTTGTAAGAAATATTGTAATAAAAGAAAAAAAAGCATAAACAAACCGGTGGCTGAACAAGTTGGCTGCTGTGTCCATTGTCCATTTGGCTGACATTCGATGTAACTTTCGCTCCCGTCATCTGAACATTTGACTTTCACCACACTTCCCACATGCAACAAGTTACCAAACGTCTCCGCGTTATTGATAGAGGGAATATGGTTACAGTCTAAAAGAGAACAGAGTACAATATGAAATACGAGATTGTGAAAATAGAAAATCAAAACTTTGATTCAGAAATAATGCTTACTTCATAGAAAACTCTTACAATATATATGAAAAAAGTTTAGGTGGACCTGCAAACACTATAACAGATCAAGGATTAACGGTATCATGTTTTATTATATTATTCAATAAACTAGACTGGCTCCCTTCCCTATGTTTGTTCTGTAATTTTTCTTATCATTAACAGTGGAAGTAACCCAAGCAGATTGTTTCTTCATTGACATTTGTTTGCTCCTGGCTCCGAACATATGGTCTAGCCATCAGATAAAAATGTACTATTCTAGCACTTAAGATTTACTTATATAATGTTTGCAGTATTTAAAATAATAATCATGTATGAAGAAGATATGCTCCTGACAAAGTATGTGGACGCCGCCCGCCCGCCCGCCAGGGGCATTCCCATAATACTTCCCTTTTTTTTAAACGGGCGTATAAAAATAACCATGCAGCCAGGGATAAGCATGCTGTGGAAAGTTAGTTCTACATAGTTAATAACTTTGGCTATTCAAATTTTACAATGTGGTTTTGATTGCGGACAAACAAATGGAACCCCGCATCTGTCTTATGTCGGGACATTTCATGCTATTTTGTTAGAGTGAAGTGTAAACTTGCCAAAACATTGTCTTATTATGTTAAGAAACTGTGTTATCATGCCTAAGTGTGGTGTTAACTTGTCAAAACAGTGTCTTATTATGTTAAACAGTTATGTTATCACGTTAAAGTGTAATGTTAACTTGTCCAGAAAATGTTTAATTATGTCAAAAAGCTGTTATAATGTCAGATTATCGTCTGATCTTGTCTACATAGCGTCTTTTTATGTTAAAAAACTAAACAAGATTAGTATTAATGATACTTTAACAAAATAACATAGCTTTTGACATAATGAGACACTGTTTTTACAAGTTAATACAATACTTTGACATGATAACATGCCTATAGATAACATTACAAGACACTACATGTATTTGGTCAAGTTAACATCACAATTTGACATGATAAAGTAATATGTAACTATAATAGGACACTGTTTTGACAAGTTAACACGATACTTTAACAAGATAACATAGCTTTTCAGCATTATAGCATTCTTAATGGACAAGATCAAATGGCATTTTGACATGATAACTTAGCTTTTTAACATAATAAGACACTAATTTAACAAGTTAACCCATCACTCCGATAAAACATGACTTTTTAAAATGATAAAACACTATTTGGACAAGTTAACATCATACTTTGACATGATAGCGTAACATTTTATCATTATGAAACACTGATACGACTTTACACGATACTTTAACAAGAAAACATAGCTTTTCAACATAAACAGCATGCTTGATAGACCTAGATAAAATGGTCTTTTGACATAATAACATTGCTTTTTAGCATAATAAGACACTGTTTTGACAAGTTAACACCACAATTTAACAAGATAAGATGCCTAATTAACACAGTATACTTTAACAAGAAAAATAGCCTTTTAACATAGTAGCACCCTCCTCTGCAGACAAGATCACACTTTGATAACATAGCTTTACACTGTTTTGACGAGTCAATACCCGACCTTGACAAAATAGCATGGCTAGGTAACATCAGTACGTTGACATAATAACATAACTTTCTGACAAAACAAGATACTGTTTTGACAAGTTAACATCACGCTCTGACATGATGACATGTAATGCCCCACATAAGACAGCAGCGGCGTTCCGTGCAAACTATTTTGGTCACATTTTGGTTCTCAATAAAATAAAAAAAAAATGAATCGGCATGACTTTGTGATTTATCACGTATTATGAAATCAGCATATGAGCTAGGAGATAAAAGTACGGCTTAAAATGATAAATCACTGTTGCGAACCACAGCTGCGTAAAATATTAAAACTGAATTGGCACGACTATTTGATTTATCGCTGTATTTACGGGTTCAGCATATTAGATAGAAGATAAGACACAGCTTAAAATGATAAACCGCTGGTGGGAACCACAGCTGCGTTAACAAATAAATTTTACCCCACAGCCATTTTCTATAATATGAGCGATAACTTTACACTGTCAATAATACTTCTACAAAAGTGATACTATATAAAAAGTATTTTATCATAACTTTGTAATAATGTTCTGAATTTTGATGATGCATTGAGGCCAGTGAATCATTACCTTAAAAGAAATGAATATTAACTTTACTCCGCCTAGACGCAAATGAATGGCAGGAGATGCATATCTATGTTCTAACATGTCCAAACAGTTGGTCCATGGAAGATTGTATTGGTAACAGTAAAAAAGAATCGCAGATGTAACAATATGTCTACCTTCGTGATTTTATTCAAGAGTTTAGTGTCCCATACATTTGAAGGAGTGTGGATCGCGACATAAACTGATTTCGTTTGTTAAATATTACTCCTCAGACACAGTTCCACATATTAGAACGTTCTAATCATTCAAATGATCGGGATCGGGAATCCGTCTACAGGCCTCCTAAAGCAGTTGAAGTATGAAACAGCTAAATATTGGACCTGATTTTTTGTAATGTATCGTTGCAGCTTGGCTCTCCTACCAAGTCATGAGAAACAAACATTTTGACAGGCCTTAATGCCATATTAGCATGCGTGATATTTTTGTAAAAGGATGATAACACCACACCTTGTATTGTACTATTATTATGGAAACATTTACAATTTGTCGATATGATGTTGCCGCTCTTAGAAAATGGTCGTGGTGTATGACTTATTTGGGGTATATTAATAAGTTAATGCAATTCTGTATACATTTATATTTACCTGTTACTGGGCAAGATCCGGAGCAAACGTTTATATTGTCCTAAAATAGAAAAGTATTATGAATCAAATGCAAATAAAAACAATTCCCTGCTTCTTGTAAAAAATCAAAACTGAAATGGTAAATCATCAGTAAGGGGTTTTAAAATTGATCTTATACTTTAGCGATAACTTGAAGGTTGGTATACACAGTTGCTCAACAGCGTTATTCTGCTTACTTGTGTTGCAATTTTCGGACAATAGACCTTCAATAACATCGACATTGATATTGTTCCTATTTAAACATTTACTGGAAAGTCATATTAAGCATTATTATACGTTTCTATTCCCCATTAAGTTACAATGGTACCGGAAACGTCAATATTTTTCCATACACTGACGCCTGTGCGTGACGTAATGCAATGTCTGTCGTTGCATTAATTCTTTTATTAACATCAGTATTGTCAATCTTATTCAGGTTATTGAACAAATTCATTATATTTTAATACGTTTAATGGGTAGATACGTATGTAATAAAAAGGTTATTATCTTTGCACGCACTCGTTCTTTAGCGGAAGAATATTGCGCTCCTATTAAAAGTCGCGCAATATTTCCGCTGCAGAACTCGTATATATTTCCCGATACAGAGCTAATAACCTATAATTTTTTCAGACATTGATTAACAGATTACACAAGTAATTTTATGTGACAATATTTTACAGTTTTGTACAGACTAACATTTTATCCTCTCAATATTTAACAAAGAAATTGACGTGGAAGACATGTATGGACAAACGAATCCCGGTCCATGCACTAGAAATTTCTGAGATGCTCTTGAGTGTCTCCCACCTGACTAAGAGGCCAGTACTAGTTCCTCCTACCAAGAAAGACAATTTCGCGTGTATCGGTGCTATACATCAGACTGTCTATTCGCAAACAGCTAGACAGGCCTGTATCTAAAACGGATTGCTCTGTTCTGGTTTTTTTTTGTCTCACTCTGTTGCTTTTGTCAGAACGCTCCGTGTCTGTACTAGTAGAAAATGAAGCAGGCGCTCCGAGTGGCTGCCTTTGCGCTATGCATAGCACCTTTGAACGGTATATCATGGAAAGGGCGCAATATAAATCTGGTATAATATATAAACTATTTAAACTATTGTTTAAACAGTAGATATTTGGATAAAAAGAATTGAGTATTTAGACAAAACCTGAAGCTAAAAATATGTACAAATGACTAAAGAAAAAAAATAGGAAAAAAAGATCTCTAGACAAATATCAGAAGCTAAAAATATGGTCGACTGGTAAAAGAAAAACAATTATTTGCGCTTGATTGCTTTAAAAAGCAACAATACTACAGTTTAAAATTAGGTATTTGTAATGACAGATATTGACTGAACAACTTAAAAATATAAGAAAATAAATAGAAATATTGAAGAGACAATGTCACATAGTGATAAGACGTAAAGGTGAAAATATGTGTAAATAAATCATGGAAAAAATGTTATGACCATTATATACGACAATTAACAGACGGGAACAGACCATTAAAAGGACAACGTCACTAAGCATTAATGAGGATTTGTCTAGAATTTAGAATAACACTGGCATACTGCAGATAGGGCACTATGCGTGAAGGTGTTATTTTCGGTAATATTCGCGAAGAGAGCGACGAGCAAATTTTGAAAAACTCGTAAATATTAAAAGTTATTGCATTTTCGGAGAAATTCTTTTCGTGTTTTTCCCATTTTTCGTTACAGAACGATAATTTAGATATAAAGTAATCATTTGATATTGGATATGTAATAAAAAGGTTATCAACTTTGTATGTCGCGCAATGTTACCGCTGCAGAACTCGTGCATATATCCACATACAAAGTTAATAACCTATAATTATTAACTCCAGAAAACTAAGCATGGAAGCATGGCCGCCAGGAAGCGAGAATTCCTAGCGCGAATGTCTGCTGTCTATCAATAAAAAAAGAAAATAAATAAAATAAAAAACCGCGAATAAAATTGGCGCGAAAAGTACCCGTTCTACTGTAGTTGGAAAAATAAAAGCTTGTAAGAACTATAAACTTACCGTCAAAAAGTCACTTTTTAAGATGACGACGTATCCTGCACATCGCGACAGACTTGTCAAAACGTCATACAAACGACACAATTGTGGGTTCCTTTGATAACTCACGGCCAGACAATGTTGCCTCTCCGCACATTCTATCTGACAGTCTTGTGGCGACTTTTTGTGTAGCAACATGAAAGGTTCAGAGCCAAGGCACCTGCTCGGGTAGATTTTACCAGCGAATCTGGCATCTACAGTTTGCACAATTAAAATAATGACTAGAATGAACATATCTAAATGGCGTCTTAAAATGTTAGCATATTAGATTTTATAATATGAGTTAAAGTATCCGTTTAACTTTGTAATTGTTTTTTCTTCCAATAATCAACATATCAAATTAATTTTATTTCATTATGATACAAAATTAAATCATCCAATTAAGTTGGTTATTTCTATGAATCGTCAATATATCACGTTCGTTTTATTTCTTTTCCCCCTAGAATCCCTGCAGTAAACCAACATATCAAATTTCTATGTGACACGACCACCTGAATAAACTTTGAAATCATAGACCGATTAATAAACATTAATTAATAAACGAAAGCGCAAGGCTCATTTAACGTATGGAAAGAGCGACTGCACATTTCATAGATTTTTATCTGAATTAGTTCCAGCAAGTTCTCTGACAATGAATATATAACTAACAGTAATAATACATAATCAGGATCATACAGAAATCCAATAAATAAGATTCAATTGATGAATTTATCACAATACATGTGGACGTCATATTTTCATTGAAGACAGTTTCATATTCATAAATAATAAATTAGCTTCAGGACGAGTATAGCATAACATCAAATGGTCGTACTTAATTATATTTTTTTATTCTTTGCACAAAACACAAACTATCCCATGAGATGTGTTAAGGTCTTTAACCTTTTATTATTTAGTTACTTGTACTTAAAGACGCGCCACAGACTAACTGTAGTCTTTTGTATTTCCATTATCATTATGGTAATGATACATGATCTGCATGAATAAATTGAGAAATGCAAGTAGTCTAGTTACATATTAGGCCAAGACAATGTGTTTAATGTCGAAATATTTTAGTGAATGAATGTAGCAGTATGCCAAGTATTTGATGTATTAAGTCAAGTATAGACCATATTTTGTTTCTTCCGGGTAAGATAGTTATTTATCTATGTTTTTAAAACTACATGTATACTGAAAAGAAATTATCAATAACTGAATAAGATTGCAGATGAAGTTGTGAAAAACACATTACTATAGAGAGGGCCTAAATTGTCCACCTGCCAACTTGTAATATAGCTGGATTTATACCAGTACTATCAGAAAGATTTTCACGAAGTTCATGTGGTAGGAAAACGTAGGACACTAGGTTGTGGTGGGTGTTTAAGATATAAGGTGCTTCCCCGGCCGCATCATACCACTGATGTGAAAATCATACAAGTAGCTTCCTCGTTGGCGCTCGCCGCTCAGCATTAAATGGATAGTACTAGAACTGGTTAGTCCGGTGTCCGGCGGGGCGTGATATTCCAGCGAGAAAGCATTATTAGGTTGGGTATTGTCGCCTAAGCTACAAGTTGACAACTGAAATATAGTTGAACTCTAACCTTGTCATTCATTATTGCCAAATAATACTCGGTGTTTTTCATAAAATGCTATTATGGTCATAGCTAAGCTAGAATTCCCGGGAAAGCGTTCACTCGAATTTGACACTTCAGGTCAATCTAAGGATATTAATTTTACACCAGAATTTTAGCAGATTGTTCAGAAAAAAAAATCTCTATGTATTGTAGCCCTAGTTTAGTCTGTCTGGCTATAATCATTGTAATCGATTTTAAGCTGAATTAATACAGTTCATGTACGTTTTGACACAAAAAGTGTTTTGTGAAAAATAGAAAATATCAGGTAAAATCTTGTTAATTACTAGTTAATTATTCAAAAGAAACGAATAGAAACGTTTTACATGGGCACTTACTGCAGCTGCACTACAAAATGCATTAAGGTAACAATAGCAAAAAGATAGCATGCAGTTCCACTGTAAAATTGTTTTCGTTGTGCACGATTCTCTCGAGAGCAACATAATCATGTAAAGCGCTTCTTGCTCCGTAGATCAATCAGAACTAACGTTGATTTCATGAGTGATAAAACACTTTATGAATGTTTAAATATTTTTGCTACCAGTATATGACAACATTCAAGTGGGTATAGACTAAAGTGACGAATCCTCTCCCAATAGGGAATATTTTACACTGGTTTAATATATTACTGTTTTTTACCGTCTGGACGTTGGGTTGTTATGGAAATATTGCTGTTACAATACGTTACATATACGTTACCTATAAAAGCTTTCCAAAACTTCGTTTTTACAGAAACTGATTTTATCATTTCTTTTGACATTGTAAACATTTTATCATTTTAGTATTGTCTGACCTGTCAGTTTTATGTTAATTTCATTTCACTCTAGCTCCTTATTCGCTTCCTAGAATAAATCCTTTACCGCGAATGTGTCGCAAAAATTTGTCTTGTTGTACATCGCAATATATTTTGTATTCGAATATCTCTAACAATGTGTCGCAATATTTGTCTTGCTGTACATTCGGAATATATTTTGTATTCGAATATATTTAACAATGTTTCGCAATATTAGTCCTGTACATTCGGAATATATATATCTAATAATGTGTCGCAATATTTGCTTTGCTGTACATTCGGAATAATATTTATTCGAATCTATTAAACAATATGTCGCAATATTTGTCTTGTTGTACATTCGGAATATATTTTGTATTTGAATATATTAAACAATGTGTCGCAATATCTGTGTTGTCGTACATTCGGAATATGTTTTGTATCCAATGATATTTAACAATGTGTCGCAATATTTTGTCTTGTTGTACATTCGGAATATATTTTGTATTCCAATGATATTTAACAATGTGTCGCAATATTTGTCTTGCTGTAAATTCGGACTATATTTTGTATTCGAATAACTCTAACAATGTGTCGCAATATTTGTCTTGCTGTACAATCGGAATATAACTTGTATTCGAATACCTCTAACAATGTATCGCAATAGTTGTCTTGTTGTACATTCGGAATATATCTTGTATTCGAATACCTCTAACAATGTATCGCAATAGTTGTCTTGTTGTACATCCGGAATATATTTTGTATTTAAATATCTCTAACACAGTATCGCAATACTCTTGTTGTATTTCGGAATATATTTTGTATTTAAATATCTCTAACAATGTGTGGAATATCTCTAGCATTAAACATGTAAAAGGTACAAACTATTTCTTAATGCATCCATTGTGTTATAACACTCTTGAATGTTGCAGTTCTTTTCATACTATGGTACCATTAACTTTGTGAAATTTACTTTTCGCATCTCATGATCCGTTTCCCTATTAAAGCAAAAGCGTGTACATCACATTTTCTGATTTGTTACATTTTCGGCCGTATTTGTAACAAGTGCACATGTGAAGAATTCATTTCTGTGAAATTTACGTTTCAACATATAGCCTCATATTTATTGTTTGAAATCACCTCATTAAATCATGTTTTCACGAAATATGTGAAATAAAAGGTTTCTGACTTGACTTTGTCCTAGAACAAGGTCACTAATTGTGGATTGCTATTGTGGTGTAAAATTAGTTCTGTTAGTCTCCAGAGATAGTGTATTTTAAATGTCATTAGCTTTTGCTAATCTGTGTATATCTATAATATGAGCCGCGCCATGAGAAAACCAACATAGTGGGTTTGCGACCAGCATTGATCCAGACCAGCCTGCGCATCCGCGCAGCCTGGTCAGGATCATGCTGTTCGCATTCAAAGCCTATTGCAATTAGAGAAACTGTTAGCGAACAGCATGGATCCTGACAGACTGCGCGGATGCGCAGGCTGGTCTGGATCCATGCTGGTCGCAAAGCCACTATGTTGGTTTTCTCATGGCGCGGCTCATGTACTTTTGAAGTAAGATAGAAGTCGTACCACATAAGTTTAACAGCTCATGGGTGGATAATCTGAAAACATCTGACGTAGTGAACTATAAATATTGAATAAAACTTTAAAAACAAGACCGGAATATTGCCATGCTATCGTTTCGCTCAGATTCACTGCTTTGATGCAGCTATTAAAATACTTTTTTGTAATTAGACTGTTGTAAATCTTTAATGATAAACCTGTTCAAAACAATATAAACTAATCAGGAGCTGAGTACAGATGTACGTTATAAACTTGTTTTTCTATTTGTTTATAAACAGGAGAGTCAGGACAGTCAGGAAGTTAAACCCGGGCCAGATTTCAAGTTTTATACCAGTATGTTCGAACATATCTGAAGGTTATCAAAATGTCGGCATAAATTAGCCATATATAGTGGTGACGAGAAAGCGTAAAAGACGTCCCCCACAAAAGTAAAGACGACGAAAGTGCTAAAACATACTAATGTTTCTTTATTTCAGGCCCAAATCTAGGGCCTGGCCTAGGCGGCCGGTGCCCCTCAAGTTGGCTAAGAAGTAACCTATACTCATCAAAGTTGCACCCAATTATAATCTTTTCTCAAAAATTCAGACCTAAATATACACCAGAGTCCGCCATTTCATACCTTTATTTCAAAATTTTCGAGAGGGAGACCCATGACCCCCTTAAAATGATTGGAGTACTTAGCTCAAAGATCAAGGTCTCAATTGGAGGTCAAAGGTTAATAAGATTTTTTAAGGTCAATAAGTCATCCATTAAGGGATTTTAATATAACTTTCCCATAATGAGACAACGCGTCTTAACATCCTTATCCCTAACTCAAAGGTCAAGGTCACACTTGAAGGTTGAAGGTCAAAAGTTTTTTTTCCCCTTTCTGGTCCATAACTCTGCTATGCCATCTATCAAGGGATTTTAATGTTAAAAATGTTCCCCATATTGAGACAACGTGTCATGCGCAATACCCAGATCCCTAGCTCAAAGGTCAAGGTCACACTTGAAGGTTGAAGGTCAAAAGTATTTTTCCCCTTTCTGGTCCATAACTCTGCTATGCCATCTATCAAGGGATTTTAATGTTACAAATGTTCCCCATATTGAGACAACGTGTCATGCGCAATACCCAGACCCCTAGCTCAAAGGTCAAGGTTACATTTGAAGGTCTACGGTCAATATCGATCTTTTCCTGTCCAGTCTGTAAAATATTTTAAGATAAGTTCATGTATCACATGGACCCAATTCAAAAATGTTGGATTATTTATTTCAAGATTACTTCCCTTTGATATGATGAGTTCTTACATTTTTCCTCATTTGAGCCGTGCCATGGGAAAACCAACATAGTGGGTTTGGGACCAGCATTGATCCAGACCAGCCTGCGCATCCGCGCAGTCTGGTCAGGATCCATGCCGTTCGTTAACAGTTTCTCCAATTCCAATAGGCTTTAAAAGCGAACAGCATGGAACCTGACCAGACTGCGCGGATGCGCAGGCTGGTCAGGATCCATGCTGGTCGCAAAGCCATTTGTTGGTTTTCTCATGGCACGGCTCATGTTTTTCCACCAATTTTAAAATGAAATGCTATCAAAATATCAATTGAATACTTTTCTCTATTTATAAGCAATCAACAACTGTAGATTTTTGTGTATACAAATTTAAATCCAAATGTTATATTAAAACATGTTGTATAAAATGTTATATTAAAACATGTTGTATATACATTTGTAAAGTACAAAATTGTTTATACATCATTGATAGATATCAGATTATTATGTAATAATGTCAAAATATTTCAGAACACATTCTAATTAGTGCCGTAAAAGACCAGAAAAAGACTCCAAGGCTGGAAAAAGGTGCTTAACATGTTGAAATTGCAACAAAACATGGTCTGTACTTTTCAACTATTCTCAGTTCATTTTAAAATGTTAAAAGATATTAGATAGGGGAGGTAGGGGATCCTGACCAAAGTGCCTGTGGCTCATATAAGGCCAAAGGCCACAGTTTTTTTACTGTTATGTTCTATGTAGACACAGTACTACATTGCAATTTTGCCTGAATTTCAACCCTACCCCATCACTCCCCCACCCCCCACCACCAAAAGACAAAAATAACAAAACAAAAAAAAAAAACAAACTGCATTTAACAGAACTATTCAACAGAAAAAAAATCTGGCCGCAATAAACATGGGATTCATGGGCTCTTTTTGCACCATCCTGGGCCAAATCACATGTAAACAAAGAGAAGTCTGTAAATGGCTGCAAACAAGTAAAACTGGCTCTCTCAAGAAGTCATGTTATGCAATATGAAATAATCCGCATAACTCAGGTTTCAATTTTGGCAGGGTTATGCCCCTTTTTTAACTTAGAATTGTTTTGTTTAAGTTTCATAAATAAAGTTAAATATCTGTGTTAGGCTTGAAATTTAAAATGGTCTGCACCAGGGGGGACGATCCCCATAGATCTGATTTTGGATTTTGACAGGATTGTGCCCCTTTTTAACTTGGAATGTTTTGGTTAAAGTTTTATAAAAAATTTCTTCTGCGGACAAAGCCCTAATTCAGAGTAAAGCACTGAGAAAGGTCGAGCGGGATGTCTTACGAACAGCTCTTGTTAAAATGCATTTAACAAAACATACATTTTAAAGAGGCTTTTTAACAACAGAAAAAATAATAATAATTCAATGTAAATAAAACTACAAATAGCTTTATAATAGCTGTATCAATAGCACTGACATTATGTTCTTTTTATATGTACCAATGTAGATATTTAGACAGTCTGTACTCTTGTTCACTGTAAACAGACTGTTTTAAACTTTTAAATGGCACTGCTTAAGTACTTTTATGTCTAGTTCCTACATTTTAGGTAATAATGATGGAATTTTTAATTAATGATAATACCGGTAATAGTAAATATGAGTATGTTTTAAAATTATGTCTGGCTTTTTATAATAGAAGTCAATTTTATCTGTTGCAGTCTCTTATAATTCATATATGAATGGCATTGTACATTGTATTAATGTTTTTATGATTTATGTTGTATATATTGATATACAATGAAGAGGCTATAATAAAGAATAAAGTATGCATTATTTCGTATCCCCTCTCTTAAAGTATGCTATCAATATTACCTGTATGAACATTCACCGCAAATAGCGTATAAAATTATATCCATATTACAAAAAAAAATCCAGCTGGGCAAGGGAACTCATCCAATATTATTTTCTCATCATGTTTTGCATGATTTACTTCCCCTTGACTAAGTCTATGAATGTACGCAATCTTGGCACTTGTTTCTGACTGACACGGCTTTGGAAACGCATAGTTTTTGAGGTTGCACCAAAACTTATCGGAATGTTTTGAATAAAATGTTACATATGAAACTAGTTTTAGATCTGTTGCGTACAATACCCGATGCTTAATTTTGAATTCATTCATGCCGGTGAAAATAACTTATTTAAAGAGAAAATCATATTTTTCAATATGCGATATGTGACATAAAAATGTTGAAGTATTTTTGCTACATGTCTTCTTATATTATCTCTTCTCTTACAACTAACACTTTAAGTTTCACATATATAGATTTTTAATGGTGGCATCACAGGGGGTGGTTTTACACGGCAGTTAGAATCAAATAGGTATGTTGGGTATATGTTTATATTTCTAAAACGAAACAATATGTTCGTTCCTGATGAATGTTTTAAAAATCCTCTCAAAACAGTTAACAAACAGGTTTAATAACAGCTCTTTGATTAACACCTAAAAGTCAAAGTTTAGATGCGCAGATATAGGTTTCACCGACCTTAAAACTGTTAAATAAGCTTCAACAATTATAAGAAAAAATATTTTGACTGTGCGATTCTGCCGATATGCTCCGCAATACAGGTTAAAGTCAGTATCTTAACAAAATAATTTAGTGCCATTTTGTGAAAGAATATACAGCGTTTAACGTGAATGACATATACGGTGCTACGTCCTCGGAACTGGATTTATTTATAGTTATGTTAGGTGTACGTTATAAAAACCGTTCAGTGTACTTCAAAATACATGTAATATGAAATCCTAAAACACTTACTTTACATGTATAGATTAAAATTTATTTTATATGTGCGAACTTAAAAAAATTGAAAATATTTATGTCAGAATTAGATGTCCTCTCCAATATTATTTCAGTGCCGAGCAGAAACCTCGGTAGAACCACCACTTGCCTTTTTCATACTACCTGACACAGTCTAAAATTGAATGAATCTGAAACACGTTCTGCATACAAAAGATCTGCAATATATGTATAGACATGCGTGCCAAGTCAAAATTCTAAACTGTATTAGTCAGAACTTTTAAACCTTCCGGACTTGAGTGCTTAATTCACCCTTGAAAAAAATTTAAGTTATTTTTAGTATTAATGCCAATTCGAAGTTAGTATCAATTTTGTTTTGTTGAGTTTAACATCACAGTTGTTGTCATATTTGTCATACAGCTTCACGGTGGAGGGAGAACCCATGTGCCTCCACATTACCACCCCCTCCCCCGGCATTATTTCAGACACGAGCGGGCTCCTGGGTAGGACCACTGACCTTCTGCCATAGAAGGACCGGGGATTCTTATTTCAGCGTGAAAATATAACTGGCATGTTAGCAATTGGAATGGAAAAACTGGCCTTGTGCCGACTATAGATTACAGCAAAATCGATACGATGGGGCAGACTAATTTATTGTCGTTTTTTTTTTTAAGTTGACGGAACTGCATGGGAAGGCATGGATTATGATCAACGGAATTCGAAGTGCGTAAACCCTCAACACTTACAATAAAACAATTGCCATATTTTAGTTTCGGTTTCCGCAAATGATAACGGTTGTCTCAGTTAGCAACGCGTATTTGCATGCGGCTCCCGCTGAGGAGTGTTATATTTATTTAAATATACCTAAAATAGACCGAAGTATTACGTCACAGACTTTTTGGGAACTATTCCAGAAATTGATTCTTGGAAGCACATCTTCTTAAGCAGCTTTAGAAGAAATACATTTCACGCCAGCACGCAATTGTTTGTACTTTGTGCACGCGACGACTTATTTTGTTTACATAATGTCTACCTGTAGCCGTGTTTTTAGTCTGTACTAAATAGCGTAGAAATATATTCATTCGAAAACACACGAGGAGGTGCCACCGTGACCTCATGCAGCACTGCTCAAAACAGCAATTATTTTATAGTACAAACTCGTGCAAACTTTGAAAATCTGTCTTTTAATAGATCTAACTTCTACAATTTTGGACTCCGAATTGATTTTCAAGCTACACACTATATTCCATTTCATCCAACGAGAAACAAATCATTTCTCAAACTATTTGATAATGTGAATTAAACGTGATATTTATTCAACATTGTATATTGTGCAAAAAAGTAGGTCTGCGATCAATATAGATATCCGATAACAAACAGTTTACAATCATTAATCAGTAAAAGACTTCCTGACGAACATGTTTCTTGTACAATCTATTAATCAATGTCGTAATTTGCGCATATTCTTTTCTAAACCACCATGCCAGTTTTTTTTTGTCCCCTGGAATGATATTAACACATGTATCTCTCAAAATTACGATTTACAAAATGTATGGTTATTTACTACGTTCAATTTTGGTTTGTGTTTGGTCTAGCGCCGTTTTTCAGCAGTATTTAAGTTTTGTTTCTGGATTCTGTACCAGTACTAACCTATGGAAGCCGTGGAGGGCCACTTCCATACTAACCTGTTCTCCAAAAGTAAAGTTCTGTCAATAAATTTTGCATTTGTGAAAGTGGGAAATGGTCGTCGGGGCTCTATGTCATAACAGCGTTGTAAAGATACTAAAGAACAAGATCAAACACATTTTATCTTTATTTAGTCTGTTTTATTTTGATATTTCTTCATTTTAACATCTATACACAAATGCTATTTACACACTCCCACTGACATAATATTATACACGTATAAAATACTGTAACTAGACTCGTGTCAAACGCAATTATATTTCGTTGGCGTATGTAAAATAGATTTTAAAAGTAGCATAACAGCTTTCTTCAAAAAATACATTCCATGCTTTATCAATAGTCTTCACAGCAAATATTGCAATCATTTTTGACTGATTTTAGAATTACACTTGTAATGAATTCGTTCCAGAATTTTCACAAATTTTTGAGAATTTTTAGACTACTACGAAAAACAGTTATTAATTACACAAACAAGCAAAATAACTTAGTTAAAGGGATAAAAGCAGAATTCCTGATAATTATTACCATTCAAGTAACAATGTTAAAGTATTAGTATTTTACACATGAAACATTTCATCTGAACACAATGACTGAAACAAATAAATATAAATAACACAATCATTCAGTTCAAACCGGAATTTAAAAAAAATACACGAGATTCAATTCGGCAGTTAAAGTAATGGTATATTAGAGGCCTGCTGCATGAGATTCAAGGTAGATAGAACGTACTGCACGAGATTCAACTAAAATTTTAAGGGTACAGAAAATGTTCCCATATATATACTTCTTTATGACCTGATCATATAGTTTTAATTTGTAACATGATTAACAGAAGTCAAAATGAAGTTATAATTATTACTAAGGCTAATAAAGAATTCTATAAGAAGATCTTTTGAAAGCAAAGAATGCAAGCATGACAAATATCAGCAAGTTGGATTGTGAATGTTCGTGAGAGGTAAAGAGCCACTCCCATCACGCACCCTAGTTTCATTGATAAAACAAATGGTTGCTAATCATATGAAAAAGTCGGATAAAATAATTGATAAAAATAAATAAATTTAAAACAGATCGTGTTCTTAGAAAAACTAAAAAAAACTATCATTTATATTTTTAAGCATACCGTCAGGCAAAGAAAAAACGATTATATGAGTTGCGCCATGAGAAAACCAACATAGTGGGTTTGCGACCAGCATGGATCCAGACCAGGATCCATGCTGCTCGCTAACAGTTTCTCCAATTCCAAAAGCTTTAAAAGCGAACAGCATGGATCCTGACCAGACTGCGCGGATGCGCAGGCTGGTCTGGATCCATGCTGGCCGCATACCCACTATGTTGGTTTTCTCATGGCACGGCTCATATGATTACTAACAGTATCTAACTGGTATAATGTACTTCATTGAAAAATAAAATAAAAAAACAAGTACATGACAAAGTGACATACTGTAACCGCATGTAAAAAATATGACACAAGAAAAAATTAAAGTAATACTATTCTTGACCAGTAAAAAGAAAATGTTTGCAAGTTTGAAGCCTAAATAAATATTTTCATCAGATCCAGCTGTAAGAAGTGTTAAAAAATTCAAAGTTTTTCTGTTAATTTTGCTGCGTTTCCAGAATTTAGTTATGAAATCCAATAAAATGCATATCAAGCGAATTGCAAACATTTTGACTAGCCTCAAAGCAGAGAGATAGCTTATAAAATCAGACTAACTAAAATCAGCTATGTACATATATATACAGAAACAAATGTAACATGGTTTGGTCTTTCAGTTTTACCTAAGCAGGGTACTTATGTAAATCTCATTATAAAATGAATACTGAAGTAACAGTATAATGTATGAAAGCTGTGTGAAAATATATAGAAAATATTGCTCCATCTGCATACCTGCATGCATACAGAAATTGCTTTGTGTAAAAGTTAGCAACATGACACTGGCCTCTGAAACAGTGAATGATTTTTCGACTTTTGATGTTGAAATGATATCCAATGAAACTGGTGTAGCATTTTATGGACGCGATACCAGTTGACATGAAATTTATACCTTTAAATAATTTTTTTTATTAAAGGTAATATGTGTAAGTTTAACTTCTGTGTTTAATACATCTTTAAAGATAATTTAATGATAAAAATAGAAATGAACGGAGTTTGGGTTGGAAAAAAGTACCAACAAGTAAATGTATTAACAACAGCAAAAACAGAAGAAGAAAATATACATGCAAAAACAGTTGATCAGCAGAGACTAAGTGGACCCTATTATTCCATCCTTATATATTTTTTTCACCACTCTTTGAGTTTAAACAGACTAGTAAGCAAGATTTTAAAAATGTATAAAATCTATGTAAAACTTGAATTCGAAAAAGCATTATATACCCGTTATACACTTTTTTGTCATGTTTGTAAAACTGCAAACTATATACATGTACAATGCAATAAATAAACACAATCAATGCAGCCGCTAATCTCTGCATTGTAAGAACACATTTGCTTGACACTGATATGTTCTAGCTTACATGATTATAGAAACATGTATTAAAATACTTCAAATAAAATTCGTCTAATAGCAACTTTTAAATAAAAAACTTTTTTAATAAAATGAAAGTAAAACTTCTATTTTTTTTGGCAATCGCTTTAGGCAGGTCTATCACAAGATAAAATATTTTCTTAAAAGTCTTTAAGGATAACAATCCGTGCTTTTTGGAAATAGTTCGTTTGTTTTCATAAATCTTTACATCGTATTTATAACCATCTAATTCCAAAACAAAACGTTTTTTTTTTCGTGGAATTATTAACATCATTTTATAAGAACTGAAAAATATCGAGATTAAATTAATACATGATTAAACAGAACAAGTCATAATTGTATTACTTGTGAGAAACAACATGCCAACCGGAAAATAAAAGAATTTTTCATCGTTACGATGTTTTTATGGCAGAAACATTGATCATATCAAAGTCATTATCACAAATTCCATATGAAAACTCAGCTCATATGAAGAAAATTGCATCAGCCCTGCTGTGCGTAGTGCTCGACAGACAGTTTTTTTCCTAAGACATGTTGTGACTCGGTATGATTGAGCCTTCATAGATAAAGGAAATGTCCCTTTCTGGATACCATATCCTTCATCTACGCCCCTAGCGATGTAACAAAGAAAATATGAAAGACAAATGCTATTGATAACAATCAAATTGAATATTAAATGTAAAATACGGAAATACGTAGAAATTCAAAACGCTTTTTGCCTAACATACTGGATAACAAATTTCATGGGAAAAAGTCAGTTTACTTCATTGTCAATCCAAGAGAACCCTTACATTTCTCTTAACCGTACTTAGTAAATAAGGAAATTACAGAAATGCGTAGAAATACAAAACGCAATATTCTTAACATACTGAATAACTAATTTCATGGGAAATTGTTTAACCTTAAGTCACCGCAAAAAAATCCCACTATTCCTCTAAAATTGTACTTTGAAAATGTGCGACTAACCTGATAAAGCCTTTAACCTGACGAAGGAAAGGCAAAGACTGCGGATCCGAAATGACAATCGGTACTTTCCGGTCGATTACGTATTCTTCGATTGTTATGAAAATGGCCGAAGGATGCCGAAACCGCACCGTAAATACGTAATCCTCCGGAAGTTGCCGATTGCCATTCAGATTCACTACCGCACGTTTTCTTATGTAAAAATACAGTGCCTGTATGTGCGGTTGACTGGTAGATGATCTTGATAACGAACCATCACGATACATATTGGTACAAATCGTTTAAATAATATGATAATAATTTAAATGTTGCTACAACCATCATAAGCGGAACTCAACAAGTCTTGGAAAGAACGCTGCCTTTTCCTATGGGGACCTTTGTTGTAAATATACATTTCTTTGGTTTTGCTGAAAAAATCAAACTTCTGAGCACTCACTAGCCGTATGACTTCGTTTCTTTTGGTTGTTTGCTAACTGTGAAAAACTTCCGTTTGATCTAGCTATGGCTAACAGTGACGCCGCTGGTGACAGATTCGGCGTTCCATTAATGTTACTACTACTAGCAATAATCTGTAACACGGCTTCAGATTGCGCCGGTGTTAATCCGCCAAGTCTTTTAGTCATTTCTGCTTCTGATATATTTGAAATGTTTGATATATTGCTGCCCATAATTTTCCCAAGAAGAGTCGGGTCCATACAAAGTAATGGCAAGAAATCACCATGGTAACGCTGGTGTCTCTGTCTGTCTATAGAATTGGCTGGTCCCCAGTCATTTGTGGGCTGCATCTTCAATTTCATGAGCTGCAGAGAAACACCATTATTATATGTTACACTCCTTTATAGAGACAGATCATTACGCATTTTTATATTAGTTTTCTATCGCAAATTTACTTAACTGAAATCTGAAATGACTGAATTTGTATCAACATGATTCCCGGCTTATATATTGTTAACAATCAATTGTATATATTTTTAAGCATGAAACCAACATTGTTTGGATGATATGGACCCTAGATGATTTGCAAATAGGCTATTACAGTCAAACCTGTCTATAAAGACCACCCTCGGAATAGCCAAAATGTGGTCTTTATTGGGAGGTGGTCTTTATTCACAGGTTAAAATACCAGGTGTAAATGTTAAAATGGGAAACAAAACATGTGGTCTTTAGAGCCAGGTGGTGGTCTCTGTTCAGAGATGGCCTTTTAACACAGGTTTGACTATGAGATAAAGAAATAAAATGTTCATATGCATAATTATAATACCTCATATCCACCGGACTGGTAACAATATTCATACAGGAACGTGCCCACTATAGCTGCCATTGGAAACATGGCTATAAGCCAGGACACAACCAATGCTGAGGCGGGATATGTAACATCATCGAGATCTGGCTCTTTCCAAAATATAACGTTCATTAAAATTACTACCTGGAAAAAAGAAAAAAAAGGCACATTTAGTTAGATTCTAAATCTGTTTGGACTTCTATCAAGAGATGGAGCTGCTGTTTTTTATGAAAAGAGAAAAGTAAACAATTATTGCTGACAAGCTATCCTGTGGTATCTAATTGTTTTCATATACTCATTTAAATTGTAAATTATGTCAATATTTCATAAATAAAATCCAATTTTTAATACAACCATATGGGAAATTAACATGATTAAACGAAGAAAGTAAAAGCTTCTCTTGTTTTTTTTAAACTTCTGTCAATTAGTAACTGAAAATGAGTTGAGCTTGGTAATATCATGAATAAGTCATAACTCTAGTTTATCTTATGATATTAAAGAACAAATGAGGTATTTAGCACTGACGGTTCTTTTTCTTTCTTAACCCTTACCCTCCTAAATTTCTATAATGAACTTGTCCATCTTTCAATTTGGACAGTACCATTAACTATTAAAAGGGGCGCATACCAAGATACTGACTGAATAGCAAACAGTGCAGATCATGATCAGACTGGACGGATGTGCAGGCTGATCATGATCTACACTGGTAGCAAAGGCATAATCAGTCGTGTCCAGCATGATAAGGGTTAAACAGCAATGCATGAGATCGCAAGATAAACACGAATATGCTAAGTGTGTACATACTGCAATAATGAATGGGGTAACAAATTTCCAACAGATTTTCCAGAATAAGTTCGGTTTATTTCCCAGCATCATTTCAATATCTTCGGCAAATCTGTCAAAATCTGAAATAAGAAAAGCATTGTCTGGAGTTCTATTTATAGCATGACAGCATTTGCATCTGAAACAAATGAATAATTACACTTTTGTCTGTGCAGTAAATTGTCTGGATATTTTAACTACAGAAAGATCGATTTTACAGAAATTCTGCTGCAACGTTAATGAATGAAAAGTGATGTTACTGCCTGATGTAAAGAAATCTGCGGATATTTTAATTACAGAAAGTTCAATTTTCCAGGAAATTCGATTAATGAAATAAACAGCGATGTTGACGTCTTGACGTAACGTATTATCTACACTGCACTTACGGTATATCCAACACAATGCGATGCATTCAAGGAGACCGACAAACAATAAAGGAAATCCACTGACACTGTAGTCTACAAGGTTCAACAACCACATTCCGCCCTGAAAATAGTACATATAAATTTAAGCTTTTTTTTTCTCCGCTCTTTTCTTCTGTTTTTGTTAGGGTGCTGCATGCGGTTTTAAAAAGTCCTTTCTAATTTACACAAATTTTGTAAACATTGCCTAAGATAAATTTACTGACATATTACATTATTGTTCGTAAACTTACTTATTGTTAGAGTTTTGCAAAGTATAAGACTGGCATTCATTCTATGTGCAAAATTCAATGATCAAACAGGGTGGGTGGGGGGGGGGGGGGGGGGGGGGGGGAAACAACATTCTTTCTGTATGAGGGCGAGTAATTACTAGTATGTTGAAGAAGTATGCCTTCGAACGGCAGTCGCACAAGATTAATAGTTGGAGTGGAATCACTCATTTTTTTCAGACAAAGTACAAAAAGCGCAATGAAAACCGGTCTTAAATACTGGTCTTGTGAAGTTTATACCTAGTGGACCATTGTTCACAAGTGTTATGGCAGGTAATAAAGTTACGAAGTTATCAAAAGAAGTATTTATTAGTGCAATCACCAGCCTCGTTTTCGAGTACTTACGTTTGTTGTCATGGGAACGCCAAGAAGAAAACACGAGATGATGACACCTGTTCTATATGCGAAAGACCGGACCCTTGTACCCGTAAACCACCTTGGGTATTCGTCCGCAAAGGCACTCAGTAGGCATTCAACCATTGAAAACTAGAAGAAGAAAAAAGAGCAGACATGATACATTTAGTTTTGTAAATCTAGACGTCATTTGGCGTCTCTTGTTGATCAGTTTGCTAATTCTTGCTTTTTCAAGACGTTCTTGTCTAAGTTTTAAGCCAGACGTAACACAGAAACCAAACTTTTCACGAACATCTTGCCCTTTTTTAGTCATTGTGTAGGCCTACGCTACAGTCTCGCTTTCAATAATGACGCACTGATGTAAATGTAGTGATGTCACTGACGGAAAGAAGTGACGTCATGCTCAATGTGTAGTATGAATCTGTTTACCCTCTATCACAAATATATTCTAAAGTACATATAGTTCGCAGACGGATCTATAAACAGTCTAAGGAATAAACCGATTTATAACATAAAGTCTCTTTCCATGCACTTAAAATGAGTGGCAAGATGATCCTCTTATTAGATCTACAATTCCCAAGTCTCCTCAATAACCTGAAGAGGCAATTTACGTGTTTTTATCACGAATGGTAGATTGCAATCCAATATATAGATGAATGGATCTTATACTGCCCGAAAAACGAAGGAAACACAAAAATCCTTCTAACGTACATCAAGCTAGTTCAAATTTTTAAGTTTCCACAACAGGACGTATATTTGGAAAAATCCTCCTACTGATGTATTTTTCAACAAAAAAATCCTTTTAATTTTCTAATATTTTTGGGAGGCAAGCTGATTGATAGAGGGATAATGGTTGCTATGGAATCAAATCAGCGATGTGATTGCTCATCGAACAAAAAAGGAGATAAAATCAAAGAATACTCCCTAGATCTAGCCTACGCATTTAACAAAATTACAAGTTTTGAACATATCTGTCTAAATTTTAGTGTTGTTTTTTTTTAAATGAGAAAATCTGAAAAACTGGAAGAACCATATAGGCCTACCTGCAAATCAAACAGAAATAAATTTTATTATTATCTATTAATATGAATTAATTTTGCATACCTCGGATCCAAATCCAAGCGTCAACATCATAAGGAAAAAGAAGACAGACCAAAGAGGCGCCACCGGCATCTGGGCAAGGGCTTCTGGGTACACCTCAAAGGCTAGACCAGGGCCTGAAAAAAATACATGTTCGTTTCTATATTAAAGATGAAGCTAAATTTGTAGGTATTTCAATTTATATTATTCAAAATAAGAGTAAATATTGAAAAGCAAATGACATTTGATAAAAAAAAACAAGCCATTAAGAATAGTTTTCATCGTGCATATATCAAAATTAATGACGTTCTCGTTTATCTTAGTTTCCCCAATAAGAAGGAACAGTTTTTAAAGCCATACGCCTCCAGATTCATGTCAAATGTTTCTAAATTCAGAAATGGATGTCTTTAATTTAATAGTAATTTCAAAATGAAGATATTTTAACATGATTCCGTGTTGTTTTATGATTTGTATAGTCCCCTATCGGTGTTTCACCGTTTGTCCGTTTGTCTGTCCACCTGCCAGTCACACAAGATATATCCTTTGTTAACTTTCAAAGTACAATATTCTTAACCGGACTAAAATAGTTACGGCTATGTCGAAGATATTTTTAGGTCCGGTCCCGAAAACACGTGCACAAAATATCATTTTGAGTCGAATTTCCGTTATATTGAACTGAAACAATTCGAGATACCGACTTTCTTCTGTATTTTGGAAATTTTGTTGTTGATCTGGAGGCATCCATTTAAAATGCCCAACTGTTAAGACTTTATGCTTATTTAAATGATCAAATTTCTGTTGTCAAAACATATTTGTCTTATTATTATTATTTGTAGCCATATGCCTTATTACGGCTCCCCACATGGTGTGTATTACTCATTAAAAGGAGAATGGAACCATAAGTGTTAAATTGCAATCAATATTTGCATTTTGAGTAATTTCATGGAATAGAAAATATGGAAACAACGGACATAATACCGGACCAAATCGAATTGGTGAGTAATAAAATTAAACAATCGCTAGACAGCGGCTCGTTTATTATGCGAGTGTTCAACACAACTGAGATTGAAAGATCTCTGAAGTACACATACATCGAGCGATTTAAAAGAAAATAACTTTTGTTTAGAAAGAGTCTCTTGGGGTTAATATATTGCATTAGCTGGTGCTCAGTCTGGTAATGCATTTGCATGGGATTTGGATGCTTCGTTTTTTTTCGTTGGTTTCTTTTTAAACAAAAAATCTTATCGTATTACCGATCCGCCGAGACGGGCCGGAATGAAGAAAGATGTTTACTTTATGATCTTCTGCAGATACATTATGAAACAGTTGTTTGAATATATTGGATAACAAGTCTCGCAATAAACGTTTAAGCATCAAATAGTTATATAATTCTCTTAGATTTCGGCAAGGAATAAAATGTTTGCTGTTCATACCATCTGTTGCTACTTCATCTACAGTAACTCCTTTCTCATGTGCGATAAACCCGAGAATAGAGAAGATCACAAAACCGGCAAATATACTGGTCGCACAATTCACACACGCCACAATAAGCGAGTCTCTATAGCAGTTGTTATTGAACTTGTTATAGCTCGACATAGCGATCATGCCGCCGGTACAGGCACTAAGAGAGTAGAAAATCTGGGTAGCAGCGTCTGACCATACCTGGAAGGTGGAAGTTATTAGAAGGGTAGTTAGTCATGATGAAAATCCAGTTAATAAATATTTAGGGAAATTAATTAGTTTCACTTTCCATTTAACTATTAGATGTTAGCAGGTTATGCACGGTGAAATTTCATTAGGCAAATATCATAAGGAAGATTTTTTCATGAATTTCACTTTCCGTCTTCATTGTGATTTTTAAAGAGGTTACTTCCCTTTGACACATATTTGACACATTTTACTGGGCAGATACGTTATATTCATATATAATTATTTACTATGTAGCAAAAGTGCAAAGAATAAAGTTGTCAGATGAAAGCCTATCATAGCTGTATATCACCAAATCACAGAAATATTTGGAAAAAGAACAACTCCTTTACCAACAATCTTCCTATCCAATACATATTTTACCGTACTGTCCTGTGCGACTGTATACTTAAAATATTATGAAAAAGTTGTCCTTTAAAAATGGATGCCAATTGTAAAGAAATAAAGATAAACAAATATGAAAACTATACGTTAAACTTGTGGCCTTTCAGCACTGGGACATTATTGCAAATGCACTAAACAAAGATATGTAACAGTTCTTTGAAAATGGTGTTCTAAAGGGGCTGAACTATGTGAAAGTATGGTCCCTTTATTCAGTCCATTTTCTGAAATTCAATGTATATATCAGCAAATTACCAATCGTTCGTCTGGGTAATACACATGTTTTAAGTGCTATTCAATTTACATGTAAAACGCATTCTCTCTTTCTATGATTTGGAGTTGTTTAGATTTTTTTTTCAAAATATGGACCTAGCTGTTAATCACCCCGCTACTATAAATCCTCTATAATGCCGACTGTTTGTGAAATTAAATTTCAATCTTTTCTTCCTAAACTTACCCTGGGATCCAGCAGTTTCTCAAACTTCGGTTCCAGATAGAACAGTATCCCATCAATAGCGCCATCCAAAGTGACACCTCGTATCAGTAAGATTGTCAACATTAAATATGGAAATAGCGCCGTGAAATATACAACCTGTAATTCAAAATAAAAGAATAAAAGCGTGCCAGAAGAGGCTAAAGTTAACCTGAAACTCCATCTGAAAATTAAAATTTTATTACTTTTTCGACGAACCTGAAAATATAAAATTTTATTATAACAGTAAAATCTACAAATGTAAAAATCAATAGAATTTCTCTAGAAAATGACAATTTCAGAATTCTGTTTGCATTTTCATTGCAATTAAGAAATAAATCGAAATACTTTCAACATTTGCAAACGCGGATTCAGTACCAACAACTTCGACTGAAAAAAAGACGTATTTGAGAGACTGGGTGTCATTCTTAATGTCAGGGTCATTTGGTTTTAAGTCGTCCAATCTTGAGTTTTGAGACTAGACTCTGCACTCAAATTAACATCACATGACCACAATTAACTAACTTTCTACCATTTCTTTTGGTTATAAAAAAAACACATATCACATTCAAGCATCTGAAATTGCCATCAGAGAATAATATTTTCAATGTTATATATATAATCCGATACACTCACTCACCTTTGAGCGTATCAGATTAAACAAGTCAGCAAAACTATAAAATGGTATAAAAAATCACGTGATCAATATGCACGTGAAGGTGGCTACCTTTCCAAGACTCTGAATTCCTTTCAATAGCACCAGCCAGACGATAATCCATGCTAAAAGTAGGCAGAGTGTCAGCTTCCATCGTGGAGTCCCAAAGTCAGTTATAGAATCAGACTGTTCTAACACGTACCGCCTGGGTTATTGCAATTTAAAGAGAAAAAGAAAAAAAAGGTTTTAGTGTTATTTTATTTTTTATTTCAGCATTTGACGCAAATGCAAGGTCCGTTTCACGCCTTCAAATCAGTCCTTGTATTTTTCTCGACTGTAAACTGTTGCATTAAAGAGAAAAAAGGAATGAATACATATTTAATAGAATAGGATACCAGCATATTAATTACCTTCTTCAAACCTCAGAAATCGTTGAGAATTAAACCAGTCATAGATTAACTGCATTCTATGATGGCTGATTTCTGCCATTTCATTTTGGCGAGTTGGCGCATTTGAAGAGCGCCATTAACGCCAGAACGACAAACAAGCGCGCCCTTCAAACGCGCGAAAACGCTAGAACGACAAACAAGCGCGCCCTTCAAACGGGAAGATGGCAGGGAATACCATCTTCTGAAAGAAAATGTACTTTCTGTAATAATGATGTAGGAGATGAATTTCACTATCTTTTTATTTGCCAAAAATTTGTTAATGAAAGAAAAAAGTATTTGAAACGCTATTTCTATGTTAATCCGAACTTTTTCAAATTGGAAGAATTGTTTTGTAGCACAAATATAACTGTACTGAACAAATTAAGTATATTTGTCGATGTAATTATTAAGAACTTTTTAAGCTAATATATTTATTGGAACATTGCTAGATCACATATATTATCATCATTTGATATGCTTTGTAGTATCACATACATTTATCAGACTGCTATATATATTATGTTTGTCGTTCTCCATTGAACTGCAATTTGTTAATATGATATGCCGCCATTACCCACTGTATAACTATGAAAATGATGCTTATGTTGTTTACTTGATGTAAACCTAAGTTGGAAAATAAAGTTTGAAAGTTTGAAACGCGCCAACACTCTAGAACGAAATGGCCGAAATCAGCCACCATAGCATTCACATACATGTAATAAAGACATAAAAATTGAACTTAGAGTGGGTTGAAAAAAAGAGAAGTGGAGGAAAAGAAAAGGACATTATTGTGGAATGTTTTTTCAATATTTTCCTCTCATTATGATGTGCAAGGTCCATTTCAACACTTTTTTATTGTAGTAAATTTCTTCTTTCTTATTTTCGCATTACCCAATGTCGGCTAATTATAATCTCTGCAACCCATCTATTATATTTTCGAAAGAAACATGTTTTCACTAAAGAGATTCCTTGAGACTAGATAAAGTGATAACATAATTTTAAAATAACCAATATTTTACACGATTTACCGATCCTAAAATCCTATTTAAGAAACATTGAAACATAAATAACAGGAAGCAGAATGGAATTCGTTTTGCTTTCTCAAATTAGTCAGAGAATAAGACCATATGAGGTAGGCTGAACTTATTTTGATTGTCCATGCTTTTAAATTCGGTATCTTGAATTCCCAAATGATTGAGCATTTTACTGACGAGTTAACTGAAATTCGACAAAAAATGATTTTGATGTTCACATGTTTTGCGGACTGGACTTGAAAAGCCGGAATTTGAGATAAACGAGTTCGGGCTATCTAGTTTCAACTATATATGAGCCGTGCCATGAGAAAACCAACATAGTGGCTTTGCGACCAGCATGGATCCAGACCAGCCTGCGCATCCGCGCAGTCTGGTCAGGATCCATGCTGTTCGCTAACAGTTTCTCTAATTGCAATATACGAACAGCATGGAGCCTGACCAGACTGCGCGGATGCGCAGGCTGGTCTGGATCCATGCTGGTCGCAAAGCCACTATGTTGGTTTTCTCATGGCGCGGCTCATATATTCATTTAATAAGTGCCAAGTTAGAAATGGAAATTATTTTTTCATCAGAATAATTTGCAGTTTTAAATGTACCAGATCTTTTGCAGCATCAATAAAACCAAAAAACAAAATATAATTATTTCTAAAAGTATGAATGTCAACCAATAGACAAGACAGTTGTACGTGTAACATATAAAGTCTGACAAGAAAACCGGGGAATATGTGCAAAATAGTTTCTTATTCCAGTTTTATTACTGAAATGTTTAACTATTACAGGCACATTTGCATTAATACTGAATGATAGACTGACAACGCGCCTGATCTGCTTTCTTTAAAGAATACATTAATGATATATCAATGATAGCTGAATCTCAACTTTACAGCAAAATCAATACGCTCGGGCAGACTAATTCATTCTGGTTTTTATTAAGCACACGGAACTGGGAAAGACCGCACATAATCAATGGAATTTAGAAAGGGAAGCGTCTTGCGTAAAACCTTAACACTTAACAATAAAAACAATTACTGTTTGGTTGTTTGTTTCCGCGAATGATAACGTTTGTCTACTTTTAGAAACAGGTTTATGCGGGGGACTCTCTGATAAGAATACATTATCTCTAGAAATAGACATAAACATTACGTAATAGAGATTTTTTTTCTGGGAATTATTCCAACATTTCATTGATTCCTCAATATAATCAGAAGAAATATATTCAAGTCCAACATGCATTTGTTAATATAGCAAAGGGTACAGGCAATGCCTTACATGTATATCATCTATTAGTTCATGGCTCTTAATAGTTTAATACATAAATCGTCGGTTCATAGTTTGTGCTATATAACCGGTCTAAATTAAACACAATGTCATATTTTCTAGGCTGATAAGTAAAGAGACAAATGTAAAACAAGATAATTAATATCTGATGTCGTGTTATCATGAAAACACTTCTTCAATGGCTTGCCGGTCAATAGTCAAAACTATTTACTCTCGGTCCTTCACATCTCGGGCAATATTTTTTAATATTGATTGACAAGCCATTTAATAAGAGTATATCACTACATACGTTCGTGTTTGCATTAAATAGTGAAGGAATATTTTCATTAGCAAACGTATATGGAAGTGCAGCCGTGACAACAGCACTGCTCGAACTCACAATCCCGGTTTGCGTGTACGACACCTTAACACCTAGACCACTGTTCCTATAACAAATAGTTTTCAAACATGGTCTATTACAGTCCTCGTTCAATGAACTTCTGCTTTAAGAATAAAACAAAAATACACAGAAATTCACTGTAGACATGCCAATTCATAAAAAATGTCCTGTGGAAATATGAATTTGTGCAGATTAGAAAAATGTTCTGTCTTAACAGAAACGTGTTTATGAAATACAATTTAGGATTTTGAATGTATTTTGTTCTCAAGCTTCGTTGGAGTATTATCTTTTCAAATTTCCTTTCCCCCACAGAAGTTGCAGATTCCAATTATGAATCCCTTGTCAAAGTTGCTAGGTAACATACGATTTGACATGTCAGTTATACATGATTTAACGTATATTCAACAAATAGGACTACGAACTACTTTTCGATCAATGTAGGAATCTGGGCGACAACCAATTTGTAACCATTAATCACTATACGAGTCTCTGGTGATTGCGTTTCTTGTATTGTACAATCAGTTACCAGTAATCAACTTGACAATTTAAATTAGCACAGTGTCACAATTAGCACACATTTTATTCATTATTCACAAACCACCATTCCCACAGTTTTGTCTCCCAGAAATAACATTAACGCCTTTTTAGTGGCTGCGAATCTCTCCATTCCGCTTAAAATAAGTTCCATTAAATATAAACTGACGCATGCTCGTTTAGAAATATTGACCGAGTGAAATTGTCCTAAGAGGACGTAGTGCATGTGATTTTGTGATTATTTTATACAATGACGGTCCATTCTTTGAGACCTTAAAAAAGACACGTTATAGCTCATAACCTCCATATTTGAGCTGCACCATGAGAAAACCAACATGGTGTATTTGCGACAAGCATGGATCCAGACCAGCCTGCGCATCCGCGCAGTCTGGTCAGGATCCATGCTGTTCGCTTTAAAAGCCTATTGCAATTAGAGAAACCGTTAGCGAACATCCATGCTGGTCGCAAATGCACTATGTTGGTTTTTTAATGATGCGTAAAGTTTTCACTCTCCAGTACCGATTTTTTTTTACTACAACGTGCATATACCTGTAATATTCCTCAGTAGGTGTGGTGATTGTCAAATTTAACGCTTGTGCTGCCACTCTTGTTGCATCTGTAAAACACATAGAACAGAATTACACGTGTTTTTTTACCTAAAACAACACGAAATATCTTGTCAAATAGAATAACTAGACACGTCTATCTGCATAGAACAACACCACTAAAGTTTCTTCTCCTTATCTGTACAGTAGACACTGACACCACGCAAAAATCGGACTGAATTTCAACCATATTGTATTTTTTATACTTTTTTTAAATTTTGTTGCGCAACATTTATAACATAAACAGTTAACTTTTCTACGTTTTGCTTGTAATACGACTAATACACGGAAAATGTTACAGCAATACGAGAAATCAGCCTATGAAGACATTGTTTGATAAATCACACGACAGAATTACTTTTACAGAGATATTTATCTAAGAAGTAACAAATCCGACTCCTTAATTTTGACAAAGGTGGAAAGTGTCTTCAGACATACACACCTATCTATGAGTTTAAATTTACGTAAAAGATCTTACTATCATATGCACAATTTGGTGTGTTCCACGTGTTATTACAAGTACTCCATGGTAACTCCGATGTCATGGAAGCGAAGAAATAGAATATACACTGTGCAACAACCACATTATAGTACAGGGCAATTAACCAGTTCACTATCACAGACGCATAACCTACACCTGAAATAGAATATACACTGTGCAATAACCACATTATAGTACAGGGCAATTAACCAGTTCACTATCACAGACGCATAACCTACACCTGAAATAGAATATACACTGTGCAACAACCACATTATAGTACAGGGCAATTAACCAGTTCATTATCACAGATGCATAATCTACATCTGAAATAGAATATACACTGTGCAACAACCACATTATTATCATTAATATAGTACAGGGCAATTAAGCAGTTCATTAACACAGACGCATAACCTACACCTGAAATAGATAATACATTATGCAACAACCATATTATAGAAAAGGGCAATTAATCAGTCCGCTATCACAGAGGCATAATCAACACCTAATATATATACATAGTGAAACTCACTTATAGCGAACTCGGTTATAAGTAAATGCCGGTTATAAGGAATTGATTTTTCTGGTCAGATTCTCTACTATTTATTTTATATAGAAAATACGGATAAAGCGAACTCGGATATAGTAAAAACTTGCTTGTGTGTCCCAACTTGACAGTTTACTCGTTTATAACAAGCTTACTCTGTAATTTCAAGACTTACTGCATTTTGTATCAAACTTAAGTATGCAAAGCTAAATGTATGGGTTACATTACATTAATTTAATTTAGTTCAATTCTTTTATCTAAACGCTCTTATCTATAACGTACAATAGTATGTGATAAAAATACGCTGTCGGCTCTCTTTGTCATTGTACAAAGTACCTAACAGCGCAATTCTAATAAGCATATATATTAACTAAGGGCGAAAAAGCTGTTGTTACATGAAAGTGAACTGTTGTATTTGGTATTGTATTGTTATGACAAGAGACAATCATCTGAATACAAATTCCAGACTGATCAAAGCAGTTTAATATTTCCCTAGACGAGAGATATACTTATCACATAAAAAAGAAAAATGATACTGAAAAACTGAAATGGAACTAAATCAATGGCAGATCAATATGAAATAATTTATTAATGAATAAAACTACTTAAGTGCTACTTTATCATGTTTATATTTTGATCAAACAGATTTAAACAAATCAACAATGGTACAAATCATAATACTGTTCGCAATACATCAGATATTCGTTATATAGTTCATTTATAGCGAATGCTCGCTATATACGGATATTGAATACCTCGGATATACCGAACATTTTTACGTGACCCAGACGAGTTCCTTATAACCGAGATTTACTGTAGAATATACAGTGTGCAACAACCACATTATAACACAGGACAATAACAGGGTTGCCATTCAGGTTACATTTTGCTTGTATTTTCCTTATTACTTGGCGGACTTTCATAAGACAATCATCGTCGAAGACAGCCAAACTGTAAATGTCACAATCAATTTTCATTTTGTAAACGTTATTTATGGCTGTTTTTTTTTCTTTTTTTTTTCTTAATTCAGTCGTGTATTGTCTAGATCATTGTCGTGCTTACCTTTTAATAATGGATTAAATTTCCAGATTGTAATTGGTCCCAGTGAAGCAAACTGTCCTAACGACAGTTCCATGTAGAATAAAGGTAGGCCGACAAAGGCCAACATCAAACAATATGGAATTATAAAAGCACCTGAAAGCAAACAAAAATATATAGTTTCTTATATCTCTGAAAATGATGTGTATGAAATGCTAAAATCACGTAGTTTGCCTCACATACATTTACGAAAGTTTTTTCAGCATCTCTTCCATATATATGTTTCATTTATTACCATATGCATAGTCTTAATGTATTCATAAGGCTTTAAATGGTTATTGTTACATATATGTTTAATGGACACCGGAAAATTAAGTATTACGGCTTTTTAGATATTTTTCTACAATGGGCGTGGCGGGCTATTATAACTTACTATCAGAATACGAGATTTATTTTACCTCCTCCATTTTTGTAACACAAATACGGGAACCTCCACACATTGCCAAGCCCCACGGCGTACCCAACACACGTTAACAAGAATTCAAGCTGGCCACCCCAGGTGGCTCGCTCCTGTCCTTCCTTGTCGCTGTCATTCTCTGCACTGTTCATGTCCGAACATTGGGACCCACCAGGCAAGGTAAGATCACTGTTCATAACAGAAGGCGCGCCGGGTTTCAACGGCATCTCTATTTCAGTCTGAAAAAGAAAAGTCGCATCATACCATAATCAAAGTAAAGCATTTTACCTACAATAAAAATAAAAGCTGCTAAAATCAAAGAAGTGATTTATATTCGGAACAAATATACAAATGTATCAAAATAAATAAAGTAACAAAAAGATACTATTAAACCAATGGATAAACATGTTTATATATTTGTATCATCGAATATTGTTTAGGCAGGACCAAGGTACCAAAAGGCAAATAATAATAATAATAATAATAATAATAATAATAATAATCTGTACGTTTACGCAATTTATTTTAGTTTTTCATATATCTCGTCCTCCGGACCTTATAGTTTATTATGTTGCATTTCACTGTTACTATCATATATGTTCGACAAATACTGCATGCCTTGTTTGCAAAAAAGGTGTTTGATTAAATTCAGTCGGTTGCAACATTTTATGGTAATATGCTAGGGAAATGATGATTAAAATTTAATAATAATTGCTTTTATTCGTGTTGGTTTCCTCAACTTATTGTTTCTGCTAGTTAATGTATAAATGTAATTTAGTCACTAATGTTTCAATGTGTATTCACATTTTTAAAAAACTTTTAATTCAGTAGCTGATAAGGGCTTCCGGACCTGAAGCATACATAATTTATATAAAACCTTCTCAGCGCCATCTTTAGGCTTTTATATGGCAGGGGGGGGGGGGGGGGGGGGGGATTTCTGCCATGTCGTGTTCACATGTTGGTGAGGCGAAAACGCGACAACACGAAAACACGACAAATATCTTATTTAGTTTTCGTGTCTTCGTGTTGGGGGGTTTTCGTGTCGGCAGGACGTACCCGTACCCGTACCCGCCAACTCGAAAACTCGACAAATGAGTAAATCATGTCGGCGCCCTCTAAACGTAGTGTTTTCGTGTAAAAGGTGTCGAGTTTTCGTGTTGTGTTTTCGCCGCGCCGGCACGCCGACATGACATGACAGAAATCTGCCACCGTAGGTTTAACAGAAAGTGTATTGTAGCTGTACATCAAGTTATTGCTGTATGACGGATGAAAACTGTTACTGGTTATGACAAGTGTAGGTTTCATACTTGACCGATGCAACTGTTGATAAATGATAACTGCACTCCTGTGGTCACTGTGACCTCATATGATTAAACAAACGTCATTTTATTTTGGTTATTTCATTCTGCCTTGGACCGTATATTCACCCCTGTCAAGAAATGTAATTTTTAGCCCAAACAAGTATAACTAACTAGCTAGTCTGGCTACCGACTAGATAATACTTTTTTAGAAAAAATAATTCTGTTATGTATTCTGACTGCATCAGTCTTGGCTCTGATTATTTTGAGAAGAAAAGGGACATAATTATGCAAAATTTGAATAGCCTCAGGAGTTATCTCCTGTAAACATAACACAGGGTCTGTAACTAGCGTGATCTATGAAGATGTGACCTAACTATGTTTTCCTTTGTATCCATGCGACTAATGACGATTCCTTCGGTAGAATTTACGGCAAGGTTTTACTATGTGAAAAGCGCATCTGTTACATATTTCATGGACTACGAGAGTTGTTTGTAATTAATTAAATTTTAATTCATTTGGACTGAATGGTTTGCCAACTGCCCATGATCCATTGCACTTTAATTTTACTTTTTTATCATTTCATTAGTGTTCTTAGACACAAATGTGCATATTTTTCAAGATATGTAAATAAAACTGTTTGTTTATTTTATTCTTACTTTGAATACGTCAGTATATAAAAAGTATATCGTGGGCTGAGCGCGAAACCGTTCTAACTGTATATAAATAAAGAACAAGATACAACAGTTTCGCGCTCAGCCCTTGATATACATGCCTTGAATTGTTTTCTAAGAAAGAATATTTTGAACAGCCTAAGAGCTTAAACTTCGTGTGCTTAAAAACACAGACTGAAATGAGACAAAATTATGAGTTATGACGTCAGTCAATTGATTTTAGCCAACTGTTATTTTAGAACTTTAACATGCGAGACAGAGGCTCTGTCATATTAAGAAATGAATATTTAAGCAAGCATTTCAGTTAAAGAAGGAAAAATGCTCTGTGCATTATTTGCTTTCATTCTTCGGTAATTCCCAGTAGGAGGTATTGACAAATACTTTTAACCCTTACCCTGCTAAATTTCTATAATGAACTAGTCCATCTTTTCAACTTGGACGGTACCATTAACTGTTCAAAGGGGTGCATACCAAAAGGATACTGACTGAACGGCGAACAGTGCAGATCATGATCAGACTGCACGAATGTGTAGACGGATCTTTATCTGCACTGGTCGCATAGGTAGAATCAGTCGTGATCAGCATGTTAAGGGTTAAAATGCTATCATGCTATCAAAGAGAATTTCAAAATATTTCTTCCGACTATTTTTGATATTTTATCCCGGTCCAGACAGAACACACATTCGTTTTGTCAACACTGGATCAATCATTGAAATCGGAACGTAATACTTGATTGATCCAGACGTGTTTTATTGTGAGTCGTACTATCAAATTACTCTTGCAGCTGTTCACACAATAATATCCATATAATAATGCAATTTCTTTCTGTGTGAAAACAGAATACAAGCACTTGAGCGGGTTTGTGTGTGGTGAAGGGGTGGGGGGGGGGGGGGGGAATGGGCTTCAACTGACATAGATTCTTAAAAGTTGTGGCCTTGAAACTTGAAACTAATTTTACAGACGGTACAGTCATAAATTCTTTACATCATTTCCATGGCAACAGACTTCATGAAAACCGCGTTGTTCCTGTGAATATACTCTCTGTACTCCGAAGCCAAAAAGTACATTTTACTATTGCAGATGGTGTAGATAACCCACCTGCCAGGAAAAAAGGATAAACATTATTTGATTAAAGCGAGATGATGTCTCACGGCTCAGTTTTCCTCCGCTGGTCGCAGTCAACTACATACCGCAAAAAGTGTAATTCTTGCCTTTTTCACACTATTTCAAAGCTACAAGCTCCTGACTGGAAGTTTTGCGTATTGCCAGTCAGTCACTGTTTAAGTTTAATTACCATCCATCCGCCATTACAGACACAATAAAGCAGAGAAATGCCACGTATAGTATAGTCCGCGAACATGTCCCTTACAGTGTTTCTTTTTTTTCCTGACAAATAGGGATTAAGATTACGTCTCTGCAGAGAGTTTTGTTCCAACAGAATGAATTTTGTTCTCAATTTATGACTATAAGGACAGCGGCAAATGAGACCTGGGTGTACTTAATTAAAATAGTCTATATATATATATATAACAAAAAATCTATGCTGTTTAGTCATACCATGTGTGACCTAATACACAGCAGGCGATCAATATGTTTTAATTTAGTATTCATATCTGACGCTAATTGGTCCCAAAACCCGAGGCATCTAACAGCTGGTTCTTAATTATAGAGCATTTTATCTATTTTCAGTTGTGTAATAATACAGAAGCTACAGAGGTTTTTTTATGTCTGTCTACAAAACCCAGGAAAACACCACCGCTGTCAACCAAAATAAAATGATTTTGAAGAACTGTCTCAGTAGCCCTTTTCAAATTTCTTTAGACGTCCTTATTATCTTGACATAGTAAGAAATGGATTCAAATAGTTTTTAGCTAGACCGGATCATTCAAAAATAAAAGTCCACACCCTGACTGTTTTCAGAATGAAATATATTTGCCTAAGATAAAATTCTATATTTAACTTATTTAACCATTCATTCATTTTTCATTCATTTATCTGTGAATTGTTTAAAAAAGATAAATTTGTGTAATGCCCTATTCGCCTGACCGATCTTCTTGATCTTCGCTATCACTTTAGAGACGCACCCAAACAATGCGGCCATATCAGCGAGAGTTAAATAAATATCTTTTATCTTGTGCACAATCGATGTTATGTTTAAATATTTGAACAGGTATTGTATTCAAAATCGACTTTTTGCACTCTTTGCACTTCACAATCAGCCTAGGGTCAATAAATCGATTTGAGAAATACTACCGGTAATTAACATTTCCCGCCAGACTAGCTCCTAGACTATGATATGTTTGGGTTTTTCTTTAAATTTGTTTTTTTTTTAAATTGTGCATGTAGCCAATCTAAATCTTATGTCCAATATCATAGACTGATAATATTACAATCAGTTCCCTGAGAAAATCCCTAAAACAGACTTGCATTTGTCAATATTACACAGAATAAAAGAAGAATTTTGTGACAAATTCTTCATTATCAGTCTAGTGGCTAGTCTAGGGTGAAGTATTTTTATGAGATTGGCTCCTTTGATGGATGCGACTAAATAAGTGGACGATATCGAGGGACTGTCGTAAACATGTATTTTGATTATACATCTCTGTTAAAAACTTGATAAAGAGCTTGTTAGTCAATAAACAAATAATTAAGAGTTTTGTTATTTAGTGTGAAGAGAACATTTTGTGTTATCGTGGTGGTAATCTTGCATCACAGATTTACATCTTGTATTCATTGACGTAAACAATCTACTTAGGACGAAAACAAAGATAGTTTTCTCGTCTTCAAGCGGCTATACTTACAAAGTCTGTTGAGATTATAATAAAGTTTATTTCTTTCTTCATAATGACACTGATAATTTCTAAGAAAACGATTCTCTCTCTAGTCTTATCTCAACACGTTAGAATCAGAGATAAGAGATATTGTATTTTTTTCAGAAAGTGCTATTTGAGAGGATATGATGGCAGAGATATTTATTTTAAAGGACTCGAACGACTGATGCTAGTTTATCCAGCGGCCTGTGTCTGATAAAGAATAATGCAACAGTTGCTTTGAATGCCAAGACACTTTGACGTAAAACACCTTTATATATTCTTGTTTTCTAAAGAAAATATCATGCGCTTCCTGTTTAGTTTCTGAATAAATCTGCATAAATATGTAAGTATGACATTGATTAGGCAAAAGATATGCATCTATTAGTGTACATGCGGTGTTGTTCCAGCAGAGTTCGCAGCGGGGGTTCAAAGGTTATCCAGATGATCTTTGTATCCGAGCTACAAACAGTATGGCAAACTGATTATCTTTAGATAGAACAAACTGAATTGCTTGTGCCAAGTATAATACATTTTTCTTTCAAAAAACGTGAAAAAAAGCCTTATAAAAGAATTAGAAAATATATTAGTCATTTTAAAACTGCCTGTAAAGCACAAGAACTAGACTAGCTACTAGACTGATAATAAATTTATTTCTAAATTTCCCCCCTTTTTTGTCTAATTCCATTTCAGAGAAACAAAAGCCAGTCTATTATAGAGATTTTCGCAGAAGAATGATGTTAAAATTATGATATTCGACATAGGATATAGACTGACTCAGTTCACTACATTCAATCATGAAAATGTAAAAAAGATATATCATAACCTAGGAGCTAGTCTATTCAAGAACATGAAATTTTTCAAAGCAGCCAAAAGAGATATCTGCCATATTGATTTGTCAGGCATCATAGTGTTAACCTCGTTCAACACGTGTTATACGTTTTAGCGCCAAAATGGTTATTCAATAGGCCAGTTCAGACAAGTTCGGACATGGTGTATTGACGTAAAGAAAAATTTATCATACTGTTACAAAACAAAACAAAAAAATCCCGAGAAATGAGACCTTGAAAATAGTTCATTTCCACTTCAGATTCTCGTATCAACGTTGTTTCATATTTGATCAATAAGGAAGCAAGCTCGTAAACAGACAATAATACTTTGCGGAAATTGTTCACAATATACGTACTGTTCGGTGTTTTCAACTGTTATTGTAAAAAAGAAATATTATCAGTTAGATAAACTCATTTTGTTCCCCCTAGTCATGTTATATTTAAATAATGAAAAACATTCTATATTGAAACCACTCAAGTTGATTATACTATACACAGCCATCAAATCCGGATTTTACCGGATTTTACCACTTGTACTATTACAGTGCAAATGGGTCCGGGTCCTGACTGAAAAATGTGAGGGGCATATACCAAATTTGGAGAAAAGGATAGATCGAGAACTGATACAACATTGAAACTATTTTTACTGTCATGTTTTGCCAGTTAGTCAGTGAAGTTAAAGAAAATATTCAGTTTTAAAATTAGGACTAAATAGGGAAAAACAAGACAATTTTAAGACCGCACACTGTAAGTATCATGAATCATGCATTAGGCAAGACGGTGGAAGCTAGCTGTGACATAACATTCACCATTACACAGATTCTGAATTCAGTAATTTATGCTTATACACAACTCGTGTACCAGTAGACATGATTTTTTCTTAGATAATAAATGCAAATGTATTCTCAGGGTATGACTCAGGTTCAGAATGCACGTGCCGGAGTTGGGAAGAATATCCTCCTGTATACAATATTAACAAATATTTCATTATAAAAACGGGTTTAGAGTCATCCCTTAGATATCTTTTATAAATGCAAACATACAAAGTAATTGTGTATATCAATTTACAAACGAACAAAATGGAACATCTGAAATGCAATCCTCTTCATCATTCTAAAGTAACTTTTGAAAGGGATTAAGATTACGTAATTTCCTTTTAAATGGTTTGTTCGTTTATCAATTAATCCCTTTCAATGTTTATCTTCTTAAAATAAAATTTTCCACGTGTACCAGTCGATTATGAAGGGCAAATTTGGTTTAATGTCTACGCTCATATAAAATAGATCATGTTTTAAAAGGACATCCTATACAACATAAAACATTTTAGATAAAGACGTCAATGGGTATGCTTTTTACGGGCACATTGTACGTAAATCATCACATTATTACAAAATATTTTTGAATGTAATATTGTTATCTATATCATGAAAAGACTTTTATTTCTTATGTAGTATCATTATTGCATTCATATAATACGAAGCACGCCTTTCTCATTAAAATACCAGAATAGCTACGGTAAATAATTTTACGAGATATAATATTAGAAATATCGATCTTATTGCTGTGTGTTAACAGGGGCGCATGCCGTTTTCTCGCATATTTCTAGAATTAGTGGCATTCCTTGAGTTTTAGTGTACCAGTGTTATCTTCAGTCTTCTAATCTACCAAAGATTTTGTTGCATTTTTTTTTTCATTTGAGTTTGAGTAAACTGTGTTTCAAGATTTTAAAACTGATTCACGAAAATGAATGAGAAACGGTTGTGTCGGTACCATTACATTCGATCGATTTTCTATCAAGAAATACATAAAAAGACCCTTAGAGAAAGAAATAGACGATTATAATATCATGGTTAAACTCACCACTTCAACCACCTCCATATCACTAATTTTATATTGCAGTTTTCCATTGTGGGCTTCGATCATTGGTGTTTCGTCTGTCGGTTCAACAACCTCCTGTTCAATTTCAGCACTACTAACTGACATCCTAAAATCCACAGCCGGCACACTTAAAGCATCCGGTCCATCTGTTTCTAAATCACCGTCTTTCATTTCCTCTTTGTTTGTGTCTTCCGCACATTTCCCACTGTTTTGATTATCAGACTCCATGTTTTCCCTAATAATTTATGTTTATAAATGTAAGTGTGTCACTTGGTTGGTTTTTCAATCAAAACTGATCGAATGTGTTTATTTCGTATTTTATGATTGTCTTTTCTTTTGAACTAAATTACCCTCTTGTTGTTATTTACACTGACATGTGCCCACCATACTATCGCTTATATATGAAATACTATGAATACAAATTTTTCCACTATGCTGCGCGCGGGACTCTTTGATTGGTTATCGGAAACGAGGCACGAATCAATTATCATTAAACGCTTTCCATATGACCTTTGAACTGTGTATCTCATTCATTCATAGAAATATGTAAACATTACACTCCCATCCCCTTTCATGGGAATATTTAGAGAAATGACGGAAACTTTCAAAATTTCAGTTAATTTTTCATTTTGACCATTAGATTCTACAAAACCTTTGACTGACTGATCATTTTATCGGTACACATTCAACAATTACCAAAATTGTTATAGTACCGTAAAAAGTTTGATCGCGCGTGCCTTAACAGGAAGACGGTGTGAACATGCATAGTAAAACATTTCAACTTTAAGTCATACGAATTCATGTATCTTTCTTTCGTATTAAAAAAAGTTTCTCACCCTGTATTGCTTGTATAATAACTTGCTTTGCTTTTGTGTGCTGTATATGCTTTATATTTGTATGCTTTTTCTTACAGCTCTTTTTTATTTGTTCATTTAAAATATGTTATAGCAGTCGGTTATAAAAGCTCTTCTCGAGCTTATGTTTTCTTTTATGATGTCTTGCCGACTATAAATAAATTTTTTTTGTATTGTATTATATTGTATTCTCACGGGAAAACATTGACATGTCAAGACTTGTTTTTATATTCATTACTTTTATTATAAAGCCGCAGAATTAAACATCCTTGTAAGGAGTCAATTTATTTCAAAAGAAAACAAAAAATATTCATCTGTATTTTATGAAAAGATATCTATTCCACGAATTTGTTTTCTCTGTTTCTTTGACCACAATGTGATGATGTAATGTTTACAAACATTTCGTCTGTAGGTCAAATGACACAACCGGTATAGATTTTTTTCTGTAGAGCAGTGCCATTTGACGTCACTATATATATAGCTGGCAAAAACTCAGAGTCTATTTTCAGACAATAATTATTAACAAATTGAACCGTGAACCGTCGATTATTGAAAACCTGTCAATATTCAAGAATCAAAATGCCCTTAGGACGACTTTCTTTTTGTTCAGAAGACTAACCAAAATATGTTGGCAATACATTTCTTAAATGTTTTTTTTTGTTTTAGTTCTTATTATGGTTACGTATGCAAAATGTCTGATATTGATAATATAATGAATATGATGCAACATGTTTGTGAACTTTGCTAATGCCAAAAATGTTTTAAAATAGTTCTTTTATCAATGTTGGCACATAACGTTAGTTAACTGGTCGCTTTCATTGTTGTTGTTTCTTTATCGAAGTAATCATCATCATCTTCCTCTTCTTCATTATCATCTTTATTACTACATTCAAACGGGTCTATAAAGACCACCCTTAGGAGAGCCAAAATGTGGTCTTTGTTGGGAGGTGGTCTTTATTCACAGGTTAAAATACACTGTGAATGTTAAAATTGGAAACAAAACATGTGGTCTTTAGAGTCAGGTGGTCTCTGCTCAGAGGTAGTCTTTAACACAGGTTTGACTGTATTGCTATTACTACTACTATTACTAATAACATTGTTATGGTTATCCTTTTCTGTGAAAAGGACAAGTTTTGACACGCTGTTGGTACAATTTACAACGATATGATGATGATGGTGATGATGAGGATGATGATGACGATGGTGATGATGATACTAATGATTACGATCAACAATGAACTAACGTTAAGATTTTGGCATTAACAAAGTCTTAATTCATTATTTAAGTTTTTTATTTTATTTGAAAAATGGCCAAAATGAACCAGTCATGAAATTAAGTGTGATAGATTAGTCCCAAAAAACTTCCACAGGTAGATTTTGCAATCCATGACGAATTTTCACGATTTATGAATGAGCTATCTATTTTCGTCATTTCAAAGGGAGGACACTCCAAAGAAATGCTTTTTTGTGTAAATGCAGATTTACCTTTTAAAAATTACTGTAAATCATAAAATGCGTGTGATTAAGTCGTATCTGACAATTATAGATGATTCTGAACATTTGAAATGAACTGTTCTTGTATAGAAAGCAATAAAATATATATTTTTAAATCAGAATATGTAATAAATACATTGTGCATATGGTAATTGCTGGGGGAAACAATGTTTGATTACTGGTACTAGTAGTTGTCATGAAGTTGCTGTTATTACGTACATTTTTAAGTATATTTATAATTAGCTCTTACTTGGGTTGGAGCCATATTGAATACAAATTTTTAATCACAATTTCTGTCAGCACCGTTAACTCGAAAAGTAAAATATATTCAGAAATTTGACCTCCTACAAAACAAAAGGCCGTCGTATTTTTGAGAAAAACTAGATGAAAATGCATAGTGTGTGTTACAGGTTTTTCATAAAATTCGTTTGTATCATAGCGAAAGCTATCCAATACTTTGAACAGTGATTACTGAGGTTATTAAAAATTTAAGAAATTGTATTAACTACTTTTTACTACCGTCAATAATGACTTTTTGCTGTTGTACTATTATTGTATTAAGAAAGATTAATAAAACAATATGATGTGTAAAAACCGAGAAGCTGGCATTAATCTGGGCTTTTAATGGCCTAAAAAACTGCCATAAAACTAGACAATTACATTAAAAAACTGAAAGGCCAAAACACCACTAACGTGTATCTAGTAAAAAAATGTTTTAGAAAAACAAATATCTGTTATAAACTGATTAATACCAACCTCTCTTTAAAACATAGGCTACTTGTCTACTACAGTCTTTCCATATTTTACATTGCGCCACACAAATTTAAAAATGAGAAGAAAAAAATGGAAAAGAAACTAGAGAGTACGGATTTGGTACGGTATAGAAGTAAAGGGAAAAAACGTATGGGAACGGATATTAGTGTCATCACAAATTCATTCGGACGGTTTTTGTTATTTTCCCAAGTCAGGAAATAGAATATTATTTTCCAAATTATTCGATTTCTGCTGCATATTTCATGGTATACCATATTTTGACAGATAAAATTGATATTTTCCATCATATAATTAAGCACCATATGATGTCATGAATTAGTTTTCTTTATCAGCAGAAAACTGAAACTTAAAAGTGGGAGGACCTTGTGTCATTGCACTTTACTAAACTTCTTTACCATAGATCACAGGCACTGGTCAGTATTTTTTTTCGAAAATCCCTTTTTTCACACAAATGTGATGTTTATACATTAGCCAATCAAAAAAAAAAGTGAAACATCCTGTCCAAAGGTGAACTACGCGAGCGTATTGCTAGGGAAGTTACTTAATGGCATACTTGTAGAACAGCATCCTCTGCATGTACCGTGATGTACGATTACACTTCAACTTTGATGATGTATTCTCCAATGACTCTGTGGACATCATCTGGAGAGGGTTAAAAACTGCACATGGCAAAGTGAGAAACGCATCTTCAACGCGTGTATGTTTTTAAAATGACATATGCCAAACGTATACATACACTGTACAGTCTGTTCTTCGCCTAAGCAGTGAGTCCGGGGAGCGACTGGACGGAAGACTTTAAAGGGTCCAGGCTCGGCGCAGATACAACAGCTGTGGGTAGAGCATTGACATTCCAAAGTGGTATGGTGCGTGGGAAAAATGAATGTTGATATACATTCACACAGCACTTTCGACCTAATACAAGACTGACCTCATAAATTGCTTCAATATTTACAGTTCAAGTCTCTACTGACAAAATGTTTCTGTTCAATTTCAGCTTGCCAAATGAAGTGATAAAACCATCACGTCCGCTAAATGTTTGGGCCAAATTATTAGCGAAAATAATTAAGCTTCAGAGATGTTATATGCTGCTGTGGATCTCTGAGCTGAAACCAACCCCGTATAGGAGAGATCGTGTTTGTATACAAATCAGTTGTATTTTCTATTTTTAGAACTGATAAGACAGTGATCGGGTGGACAGACGCTGAGCGTCCATGTTTTTTTGTAAACAGTGATGTTTTTCTAATGGCCTAAACTTTCTTAAAACAAAAGTTATATCAAGAATTTTTTGATCATTGGAAAGGTTATAAAACAAGCAATTTATTAATTACTTTTAATTATTATTTCGAAATAAAATGGATTAATTATGAACGCTTAACTTAGTGTTTTTCTAAAAGTTTTGAACATCACTACGCCGCTATTAAAATCATATGACATTTGAAATAGTTATTCATTTTAAAAAGATATTTGAATAAGAAAATATGAAAATCATAAGCATTTCAAAACTTTCTGAATTTTTAAAATCCATAAATGAGCCAAAAAGTTTTTAAAAATTAAAAATTCCGATCCTATATACAAACGATGCAAAAACATGTTTTGCCCACCACCAGATAAACAGGTGTTAATGCGTGATGTCACGGCGATCTCTCCTATTGAAACCTAGCCAGAAATTGTGCCAGAAGTCTGTCGCGCTATAATTTCATCAAATTAAATGCCATAGACTCACCTTTTAATTTAATATATCTTTACTCCATTTTTCTTCTGATTTCATAAAATGAACCATGAAACACCATTTGAAAACAAGTTATACCCAAAAGTTTCAAATGGGTACTGCATTCTGCAATATTTTGCCCACCATTGCAGTTGTCATGTGATCGAGGTATTCTTCATTTTGAAAACAAATCCTTATTTATGGAAATTTTTGTAAATTAAAACCTTCTATAGTATGATTTTATTTATTTTGTTAAAAATTCTTACATTTTTAAGTCAATTAAATTCATTAAATATCAAAAATTTTGATCTTGAAATTAAAAAATAAGCATATGCTTCAAACTTCACATGACGTCATCAGTTTCTCACGAGAGTCAATGCGCCAATTTTGCAGTTTTACCTGGTTAGGTAAACAAATAGGGTTACGCTATAACTTAATGGACGAGACCATCAGAATATAAAAATTTAGTTATGGTAGCTAGCCAGAACTACCAAATTATGTATCCTTTTGAAGTTAAAATTTTACCTGCAGTTACTGGTACTATCTCCAAAACTAATGCAGATACTGGATTGAAACTCAACAGATATTTTATCATTTAAGGTAATATTCCTGCTTCTGGGACAACAATTCGAATAGTCGAGCATTGGCTGTCTTATGAACAGCTCTTGTTTATGTAAGCCTTCAGTATCAGTTCCATCAGAAGCCATAGTTACAACTCCTAAGAGAAGAACATCATTGGTAATGACATCAAGTTGTACAGCCGCTTTGCGGCGACATGATTGAAATGTTTTGTCTCCTTGACTTACACCTAAATTTAGTTACTTACTGCTGTGAAATCAGTAGGATTCATGGGTTATAGTTTTTAATGATGCTTTTATTTAATAGGAAGAAAAAACATTTCATTGCTCAATTAGCTCAGCTGTAGGCCATTTTATCACTGACAAGGTTAATCAAGAATCTATGGAAGTAGATTCTCAAATTTATTTATTATAACTGTTCAACATTTATCGCGTTCTCATGTATTTACAGATTGAGTCATCAACACTTAGGATCTTGTTTGTTTCTATGTAGAGAACATCTTAGAGATGGCATCCATCCTAGATCAGTATGAGAATGCACAGGCCTCGTATACGATGCCAACTTCTCGCAGTATTCCTGAGCCTGTAAGTATTACTGGGTATTAACCCTTATGCTGGACACAACTGGTTCTGCCTTTGTGACCAGAGTAGATCATGATCAGCCTGCACATCCATGCAGTCTGATCATGATCTGCACTGTTCAACATTCAGTCAGTATCTTTTTGCTAAGCACCCCTTGACTGTTTAAATTGAAAGATGGACAAGTTCATTACAGAAATTTAGCAGGTTAATGTTTAAAGCTGCTTATTCATAGTTGCAGAGAAAATTGAAATACATACAGTCTTAAATGTTTAATTTGCATGCAGTTACATATAAAAATGTGTTTCAAAGATTGAGAAATGACATAGAAAAAAGTGTGAAGTTGTATTAGCTATGTATATAAACCAAAACGGCTTTGATGACTTGGAAAGTTTACAGTATGATATTTATGACCTGCATATATTACAGCTTGGGCCAGGATTTATTGATGCCAGATTTAATGATGAAGAGACACCAATCTTCGCAAGAAAGAAAATTAACTTCAAGTAAGATAATATACTGTCTGCTTTTCTCGAAGCCTGTACACATTCTTTTATCCACTGCTATGAACATTTGAGCCACGCCATGAGAAAATCAACTTAGTGGCTTTGCAACCAGCATGGAACCAGACCAGCCTGCGTATCTGCGCAGTCTGGTCAGGATCCATGCTGTTCGCTTTCAAAGCCTATTGCAATTAGAGAACCTGTTAGCGAACAGCATGGATCCTGACCAGACTGCGAGAATGTGCAGGCTGGTCTGGATCCATGCTGGTCGCAAACCCACTATGTTGGTTTTCTCATGGCATGGCTCATATTTTGATGTTCACTACATGTATCTGTATTTAAATCAAGACAGATTTTCATGTTTTTGTGCGAAAAAGAGCGACAACAGTTTGTTTCACAGTGTTTTCTTTCATTGAAGAATGATTTTTGAGGAAATTATTATGCTTCTTGTGCTGAAGACCCAAGAGGCATTTAGTTTTTGAACTGTCTGTCAGTCCATCAGTTCATGAGTCACACTTTCTTGTGTCAGGCCAGTTGTAATGAAACTTGGTATACATCATCAACATAACGTGGGAATGGGCATGCTATCTGGACTTTTATGTTCAGTCACTTTTTCTGGAGTACAGCTGTACTGTGAACCTTATTAATTATTCTATTAAGCATTTTCAGGGGGTATGTGTTGTTATACAATTTTGACATCATTCTTGTATTCACTTAAGTTAGAGTCTTTAATTAAAATCTTAAGAAATTTTGCTTTGTGATGTTAGAAATGTATGGTCAAAGGAAAATTAGGTTTCATCAGGGTTCGCACAGGCTTGAAAAGTACTTGAAAATGAAAGGCAGTCTTGAAAAGTCCTTGAAAACAAAATTTGTCTTGAAAAGTGCTTGAAAATTGCCCAAAGACCTTGAGAAGTACTTGAATTTCTTATTTTCTCGTATGCTAGACAATTAAAATCTCCCTGAAAATCAAAAGTAAATCTTTTAGAATAAAATCGGCAAGTTTCGAGCAATGGGTAGAGCTACGAAAACGCCGTAATAAAAAGGTCGAATGTGTTCGGGACGAAAGCAAAGTTTGGCTACGAATGTTTCATACTTTCTGTTAGCGTTGTCTCCCCTGACTAAAATGGCGTCAATGAATAACGGCTAGAATTTACAAGTCTGTGTAAGTATTATTTATAAATAAGTCCTTGAAAACTATAAGACTAGTGCTTGAAAAGTCCTTGAAAAGTCCTTGAATCTGACTTGGCCTTGTCTGTATGAACCCTGTTCATACCTGTACCTCTACCTACTACGTCTTTATGCTTATGTTACAAAATAACTAAAGGGTTCACATACACTTTGAACTCTGTTAAGCAGTTCCAAGACTTTTAATGTGCCCCTTCAAAGAAGGAGGGGTATATTGTTTTGCAGATGTCGGTCGGTTGGTATGTTGGTCGGTCTGTATGTAGACCAATCCGTTTCCGGATGATAACTCAAGAACGCTTGTTTCATTCTGATTTATACAGTACCACTGTGAGGAAAACTATGTTTGTTTCTATAAAAAAGTTGTTGCTGTTTGGAGGCTAACTGAATAAGAAACTGTTGTACTTGAAAAGAAAATGTCTACTGTTGTAGGGAGGTATTTGCTCTGAGGTGTTGTTAACTCAACAGAGGTTAGATTTTTAACTTGTACATCATTGAACAAGAAAAAAAGCTGTACTTTTCTTTTTCAGACCCGATGAGCCAATTACTCACCTTGTTGTGTGTAACAACTTCCTGGTTATGGCCATGACACATGGGGTTTTGATGAGACTTGATCTTGATCACGCCGACGAACATGAAAGTATGTACTGTAATCAATTTTTAGCTCCACTATTCGGAGAATAGGGGGGCTATACTACTTGCCCTGGCGTCGGCGTCGGCATGACCCTTCTTGGTTAAAGTTTTTCGGCAACCTTTGTTTTTCTGTCATATCTTTGTTACTATTGCTTATATCTTAATGTAACTTCACATAAACATTGTCCAGTATACAAACAATGTGTGTGTAGGGGCTGAGCCCATTATACCCAAGGTCAAGGTCACCAAGCTGTTATACTTAGGTTAATTTTAAGGTTAAAGTTTTTCGGCAACCTTTGTTTTTCTGTCATATCTTCGTTACTATAGCTTATATCTTACTCACTGTAACTTTACATAAACATTGTCCAGCATATAAACAAGGTATGTATAGGGACTGGGCCCCCATTATACCCAAGGTCACCAAGGTCTTATACTTAGGTTATTTTTAAGGTTAAAGTTTTTCGGCAACCTTTGTTTTTCTGTCATATCTTGGTTACTTTTGCTTATATCATACTGTAAGTTCAAATAAACATTGTCCAGCATACAACAAAATTAGTATAGGGGCTGAGCCCATTATACCCAAGTTCAAGGTCACCAAGGAGTTATACTTTGAATTATTTTCATGTTAAATTTTTTCGAAAGCTTCATTTATAGACATATCTTTGGTACTTCAAAAGATAATGACTTGAAATTAAAAGTATTGTTTATAATCATCTGCATGTGTGGCTACATACCCCATAACTCTAATTGTGATTTTGACCGAATTATTCCCCTTTTATACTTAAATTTTTTACAAACTTCATTTTCTGGACATAACTTGGGTACTATATAAGATAATGACTTGAAACTCAAAATATATCTTTATCATCATCATCTGCATGTGTTGTAACAATCCTTGTATTTAAATTTATGTATTTGATGGAATTTTGCCCCTTGGTGTATCTTCCTTTTAAAGTAGAGGTCTCTTATTCAGACATATATTCATTTTACTGTCAAATCCCTGAATAGTGGAGTGTGCTGTCTTACGGACAGCTCTTGTTACTACTGGTAGTATGTTTTATACCAAGAATTCAAGATGTTGTTAAACTTCATAGTTCTTGCCTACTAAGTTTTTGACTTTCTTACCGGTATTTTCATGCGTGGTGTAAACATACTAATTGCTGTGGTGTTGTCCTACGTGTAGTCGTATTTACTATGTAAATTATTTGTACTTTCCAGAGGTAGAGATATTTAAGAAAGGAGAGGAGAGAGTCCATAAGATATTTTTGGATCCGACTGGCAGACATCTTATCATCAGTCTAGAATCAACAGAAAATCTTTACTTGTCAAGAAACTCAAAGAAACCAAAACTAATTGTTAAGCTAAAGGTACTATACCAACACAGTAGATAAGGTTTTGTTTACAGTGTAATGTTACACCTGTCTGTGTTAAAACTAAAGGTACTGTACCAGCATAGTTGATAATGTTTTGCTTAATATAGCATAATGGTACTTTTCTGTTGTCAAGCTAAAGACAGACTTTAAAACACTTTGTATCATTTCATAGACACAACAAGATAACAGAAAGGACCTCATTTTCCATGCTGGCTGCACTAGCAGACTTGTCAATAATGGATGAAGAATAATATATAGTTTAAGTGATTTTTTTATTTAAGATTCGTTGCGACTAAAAAGCTTATTGGATGAGGATACTTATGAAATATTCATTTTTTTGAATTTAAGGGTCATCATATAGATAGTGTGGGATGGAATTGGCAGAATGCCAATGATAACACTACAGGTGCTATACTTTTAGGAACCAGCAAAGGTAAAATATACAAATGAGCCGTGCCATGGGAAAACCAACATAGTGGGTATGCGACCAGCATGGATCCAGACCAGCCTGCGCATCCGTGCAGTCTGGTCAGGATCCATGCTGTTCGCTAACAGTTTCTCCAATTCCAAAAGGCTTTAAAAGCGAACAGCATGGAGCCTGACCAGACTGCGCGGATGCGCAGGCTGGTCTGGATCCATGCTGGTTGCATACCCACTATGTTGGTTTTCTCATGGCACGGCTCAAATGGTCATATAACAGGGGAAATACTTATAGGAAATAGAAAAGGTATGTATACTAAAGGTCACACTGCAATACTTTTGGAACCAGTTAAGGTAAATATACAAATTACAAGAGATAAAACTTCTAGACCGTAAAGTCAGATATATGTTAAGAAACAACACTACAAGGGCTATACTTGTAGGATCCAGTAAAAGTACATGTAAATATGCAAAAACACTTCAGGTGTTATATTTTTTAGAACCAGTAAATATGTAAAGGGGCTATACTTTAGGAGCCAGTACATGTATGTTTGTGTATAGGGCGGCTTGACACATAAAGTATGTGCTCTTCACCACTGTACCTATGAGTCGTGCAACATCAAGTTGTAAAAATGAAATGAATGAACTGGCACGCAGAAAAGTGCCATTCAAATATTCCACATGACATTGCAAACACAACCAGCCGTGTCCAACTGTATAAAAACAGTTTGGTTAATTCCGAAAGACACGCATCAACACATCCCGACATGCACCAACAGTAGCCCGATGAACTCCCCGGAAACAATACCAGATAAATTCCCTTGCGAAGAATTAATGGCAAGTTAAGGCCTTTACGCGCGCGCAACGCTCCTTGCCTATCCGGTCCGAATCCGAAGCAACCCCCAAGCAAAACTGTTCACATGTCTTCTTCAAAGTTAATATCTTCCATGAAAAAGTGATTATGGAGATTTTTGTAAACCATTTGTTTTAAATCATTATTCATTATTCAGTTTGTAAGGACCTGGCTGGATCCTTATTGAAGGTGGGCACCAGTTCAACCGTGTAATCACTATGAATATCGTAGATGATAAGACAAAAGTGTTATGTAGTAATTGTGATGACCATCTAATCTGCCTTCTGTTCCCAAAAATATTTTTATATTTTATGTGTCATTGGTTACTTGCATTTGATTCAGATCAAAACGGCTGCTGTTTGTCACCCAAAAAACATCTACTGAGTCAACAAGCAATCTATCCATCCTAATATCCATGTGATCATAAAACAATTCAGGCGGCGAGACCACACCCGAAATCCGAAACCACACTAACCTATATCTCAACCCTAAGACAACAACAACAATCCTCTCCAAATTGTGACAATGCGAGATACTTACCTTAACACAATGAGTGAAACCATTAGGGCACCGCCATAGAACCATGTAAACTAAAATTCCGAATTCCGAGTATGTATCAAATTTTCGTCTGAATTTTGGACAGAATCTCTAATATTTAAACAATTTCAACGACCAAAAGCTTCTAGATCACCCATTCGTCCAGACCCCCGGTCATACCGTACGAACCTCACCTGCCCGAACTAAAATGGACCAAGCAGAAATGCACCGAACCGCCCCTCCAACATGCAGAGATACACCGCAACATAAAATCAAGCAGAACCAATTACCAAAGCATGTTCCGGATCTTGGAAAACTATGGTGGTTTACAAAAATCTCCATAATCACTTTTTCATGGAAGATATTAACTTTGAAGAAGACATGTGAACAGTTTTGCTTGGGGGTTGCTTCGGATTCGGACCGGATAGGCAAGGAGCGTTGCGCGCGCGTAAAGGCCTTAACTTCCCATTAATTCTTCGCAAGGGAATTTATCTGGTATTGTTTCCGGGGAGTTCATCGGGCTACTGTTGGTGCATGTCGGGATGTGTTGATGCGTGTCTTTCGGAATTAACCAAACTGTTTTTATACAGTTGGACACGGCTGGTTGTGTTTGCAATGTCATGTGGACATTTTTACAACTTGATGTTGCACGACTCATAGGTACAGTGGTGAAGAGCACATACTTTATGTGTCAAGCCGCCCTATACACAAACATAGAACCAGTAAATATGTAAAGGGGCTATACTTTAGGAGCCAGTACATGTAACTAATTACTATGAAAAAAAACTCTTCAAGTGTTACACTTCCAGTAACCAGTAAAGGTAAGTATACAAATGGTAACATTTCTCCGAGGTAAAGGTAAATATGCAGAAACACAACACCTGGCAGTACTCTGGAACTAGAAAAGGTCAGTTACAGATGGTAACATTTCTCCGAGGTAAAGGTAAATATGCAGAAACACAACACCTGGCAGTACTCTGGAACTAGAAAAGGTAAGTTACAGATGGTAACATTTCTCCGAGGAAAAGGTAAATATGCAGAAACACAACACCTGGCAGTACTCTGGAACTAGAAAAGGTCAGTTACAGATGGTAACATTTCTCCGAGGTAAAGGTAAATATGCAGAAACACAACACCTGGCAGTACTCTGGGACTAGAAAAGGTAAGTTACAGATGGTAACATTTCTAGAAGGAAAAGGTAAATATGCAAAAAATTTAAATTTCCATTTGACAGAATTGCCAGATTGTTGTAGCTATTGATACTTACTTCTATTTGGCAGGCCGGTGTCACTTTTTCTAAGATTATAAAGGAATATGAAATTAACTATGCCATCTTTTTAAAAGAATGCGCTCTATTTAAACCATTTTCTCTAAAGCTGTCATGTGTGAAGCAAAAGTGCACATGAACTAGGTATGTGCTTATGTAGAAGTGATACAGGATGCTTCTTACAATACATCATTTGAACCAGAAATTACTAGTTTTAAATTTATGATATGAATTGGTACTCAGCAGTAGTAATTGTTGTTGTGGAAACTGAATGCAGTTATTCTCTACCTTGTTTGTAGGTTGTATATTTGAGACAGAGTTAGTGGCTAATGATGACAGTAAATTTTGGCAAGGAAACCTTGATCAGTACCTAAAACAGGTATACTTTATAACTTCTCCTTAATTGGTTGTTTTACAAAGTGTAGTTCTATTTTTAGCTTGACTATTCGAAGAATATGGAAGCTATCCTACTCACCCCGGTGTCAGCGTGAGCGTTGGCATGAGCGTGAGCGTCACACAAATGTTAAAGTTTGCGTACCACCCCAAATATTTTCAAAGTCCATTGAGTTATTGCTTTGATATTTTGCATACTTGTTTACCATCATGACTCCAGTCTATAAAAAGGAGGAGGCAACTCTATCAAGCATTTTGACTGAATTATGGCCCCTTTTCGACTTAGAATAAATGTTAAAGTTTGCGTACCACCCTAAATATTTTCAAAGTCCATTGAGATATTGCTTTCATATTTTGCATACTTGTTTACCATCATGACTCCAGTCTGTAAAAAGGAGGAGGCAACTCTATCAAGCATTTTGACTGAATTATGGCCCCTTTTCGACTTAGAATAAATGTTAAAGTTTGCGTACCACCCTAAATATTTTCAAAGTCCATTGAGATATTGCTTTCATATTTTACATACTTGTTTACCATCATGACCCCAGTCTGTTAAAAGGAGGAGGCAACTCTATCAAGCATTTTGACTGAATTATGGCCCCTTTTCGACTTAAAATAAATGTTAAAGTTTGCGTACCACCCTAAATATTTTCAAAGTCCATTGAGATATTGCTTTGATATTTTACATACTTGTTTACCATCATGACCCCAGTCTGTTAAAAGGAGGAGGCAACTCTATCAAGCATTTTGACTGAATTATGGCCCCTTTTCGACTTAGAATAAATGTTAAAGTTTGCGTACCACCCTAAATATTTTCAAAGTCCATTGAGATATTGCTTTCATATTTTGCGTACTTGTTTACCATCATGACCCCAGTCTGTAAAAAGGAGGAGGCAACTCTATCAAGCATTTTGACTGAATTATGGCCCCTTTTCGACTTAGAATATGCTTATTGTAATGTTAAAGTTTTACTCATAGCTTATATTATACTATCAAGTACTGAGAATAGTCGAGCCCGCTGTCCACTGACAGCTCTTGTTTTTTTTCCCCATGAACATTATTAAATTTTCAAGATGCAATCATTCTGATATTCACCATGTTTGGTAGCAAGAATTGATAGAATTTTGGTAATCATTTTAATTTGTAAATGAGTATTTGCTTACAAGTTTATAAAATAAGGGAAAATTATAGGCCAGCATATCCACTGTTTACCTTTTCCTTAATGTTTCAGAGAACAGTACATACCAGACTTACTAATTTCGTGATCATTATTAAAAACCAAGAGTTTGCAAACTATGCCTTTCTATAGCCTTAGTCTTGTTCTTTTACTTAAGGGCCTCCGTGGCCAAGTGGTTAAGGTCACTGACTTCAAATCACTTGCCCCTCATCGATGTGGGTTTGAGCCTTACTTGGGGCATTGAATTCCTCATGTGAGGAAGCCACCCAGACGGCTTATGGAAGGTCTGTGGTTCTGCTCAGGTGCCCGCTTGTGTTGAAATAATGCACAGAGGGGCACCAGGTGTCTTCCTTCACCATCAAAGTTGACCTATAATTGTGTCGGTGCGAGGTTAAACCCAACAAAATAAATAAATGGTCTTTTATTTAGATTTTAATTTGAATGACTAACAGTGTAAATACTGTTTTCTTAGTTTTTAAACCCGCCGGTTGAGGTAACTATTGGTAGTGTAATATTTTTGTTATTGTAATGTACGGACAATTTAGTGAAATGAATAGAAACATATTGTTTTGATTGGCTGATTTCAATATTGTGTTGTTCAGTTGGTTTGAAAGTCTGTTTTAACCTAACTGTATATTTATAGTGGTGTCATAGATTGTCATTTCAAGGGTTCAACGCAACAAGGGCGTATCTACATATAATTATTATATGTAGATACGCCCTTATTGCGTTGAACCCTCGATTTGTGTGTTAAGCTTTAAGCAATTTTTCTTTTTCACTAGTACATGTTTTATAGAGTTTATATTGTAGCTTTTTTCATTAAACTTTACTTAACCCTTAGCCTGCTGGCGGCAGATGATTCTGCCTTTGCGACCAGTGCAGACCAAGATCAGCCTGCACATCCGTGCAGTCTGATCATGGTCTGCACTGTTCGCTATTCAGTCAGTAAATTTTCAGTGAAAACCCCTTTGAGTAATAAGTGGTACTGTCCAAATTGAAAGATGGACCAGTCCATTATAGAAATATAGCAGGGTAAGGGTTAAGTTGTGTCATGTGTAAAGTCTTTTTACTTTTGCATTTTGCTTACAGTAAAATTGTGATCTGCTAAATTTTACTTCATTTATTCGGCAATCAAATTCTTGCTGTAGCAGGATTGACAGTTGATTTACCTCAGCTGAAAACAGATTTCCATTTATTTTCTGAATGGAATTGTTTCGTTATTAATTGGCTCTATATATTATTTCATATAAATATGTTTGTACTTTAGTAAGGTATTATATTTAAGAAATAATGTATCCCAAAGAGTGACTGGGAGCTGTTCAAGTATGCTGGTTGGTGAGTCACCAGCTAGTGGTTCCAGGATGTTTACTGATTGCATTTCAGCCCGGTACCCGGCATTAAAGAATAGGATTAGGAAATATGTACATGACAAATATGTCATATACCGGTAAATTAAAATCGATGGCCCTTTCAAAAAGTGACAATATAAGAAACAGATTCTTTACATTTTGTAAATTAAGTGTAGTATTTACCAGAATGATGTAATTTGTGGCAGTATTTTGATTTTTCTTTTTGATTGAGTGTGATTGGTAGAGAAGAAATTTACTATTATTACTGGAACTGAAGAGTAAATTATGTATGAATACCGTAGCACTTACACAATCATTCCTATACTTGTAGCTGTTTAGCCTGAAAGGATCTCACGGTGAGCCTATAACTGGTATAGAGTTTGACAGAATGCCGTCCGAGTCCATGACAGAATACCAGTACTATATTCTAGTCACTACACCAGGGTACGTATAGATCTGCATTATATTAACCCTTACCCTGCTAAATTTCTATAATGAACGTGTCCGTCTTGCAATTTGGACTTTACCGTTAAGTGTTAAGAGGGGTGTTTACCAAAAAGATACTGACTGAATAGTGAGCAGTGCAGATCTTGATCAGACTGCATCAATGTGCCGGCTGATCAACATCTGCACTGGTCGCAAAGACAGAATCAATCCTGTCCAGCATAGTAAGGGTTAACATCTACCACCAAGGTTTTCTAATCCGTTGAAGACTAATTACATTGTATTATGATCAGCATATTACAAGAAGAACAGAAAACATATACATTGCTTATGTTATTGGAGACAAATGTTATATTTTCATAGTTTAAGTTAAAGCTTTTGTTGAGGAAATGTTTATAAATCATTAATAATGAGAATAGTGCCTATAAACAAGAAACTAGCATGGCTTATTTAATTTTTAAGAAAGTTTAAATGAATAATCAGTGTAAATTCTGTAAGTGTTGACAATTGCATAGGGAATTCGGGCATAATTATGTAATATAAGCTTGCCACTAGTTGAAATAAGGGCCATGACAGGGAATCAAACCTGGATTGCTGGCATTGTAATCCAACTTGCTAACCACTTTGCCACTGACTCCCTGATACCAATAGAGGCTTGAATCTCAATTTCTGGGTTGTGGGTTTTTATCTGCTTAGGAAATTGAAACTGAAATTTAATGTAACTAACAATTATTTCAGAAAATTGTACCAGTTTTTAGGATGTGTTTCCAAGACAACAGAACCACCAATGTTTCAACAACTTTTTCAACAGTTTGAAGATCAACAAAACAGTAAGTCTTTACAATTAAATGAGCCGTGCCATGGGAAAACCAACATAGTGGCTTTGCGACCAGCATGGATCCAGACCAGCCTGCGCATCCGCGATAACGGTTTCTCTAATTCCAATAGGCTTTGAAAGCGAACAGCATGGATCCTGACCAGACTGCGCGGATGCGCAGGCTGGTCTGGATCCTTGCTAGTCGCAAAGCCACTATGTTGGTTTTCCCATGGCACGGCTCAATTATGAATGGTTTTGTTTGCGCTTTCATTTAGAAATACATATGATATACAAATCCATGTTTATATGAATTACACATCCATATTCAAATAATGGAGGAAAGCCTTTAATGCGTACTTTAAACAATCATTGTATTGCATCCCCACATAAGACGCATAATTCATATTTTGTAGTTACAGCTTTGTTTTAATCTAAAGACTGATCTGATTTTGCATACTTTTAAAGTTATAAATCTGTTAAACAAATCAATTTACAGCAGTTATGTATTTCTTTTACATTTTAATAAGATGGTGTACAAGTCTGCATGTTTTTGCAGGTAGTCATATACTTCTTTATCAGTACTGATCTATGGAACAAATTTCTGGTTGTTTATAATTCATAACCTTTCATGTTCAGTTGTAGTTTAGGAACAGTGAAAATTATAAAATGATATACAACCACACTCTCTCATATGACACCAGTACTGGTTTCCAAGAAGCAGACTCGAGAGTGATACAATTCAGTTTAAAGTTTTCACAAAGATCTAAAATAAATTGGTATAAACTAAACTTACAGATGTTATCATATTTGACATATGTTTGATTTGAAAATTTTTAGCTGTTAGCGGCATTGAAAGTTCACTAAGGGTCACATGTTTATCACCACTTGACAACAGAAGAAAGTCAGGTCTGTACTTGGTAATGGTGATTTAATGGGGATTGGTGGAACAGTCTTCCCTATCCTTTTCATTGTGCATTAACCTTGCTTGCCTTCCTACCAGTGTCAAGCGAAGAGTTAAATTCATCTCTCCTTTACATGGCTACAGGTTGTCCTCGGTGAAGTCTTGGAGTTGCTCTTTGGTCAAACTGTTCCATAACTTGTGTTTTTCCTTGACTCTTCTTGAAGTATTTATAAGACAATACTTTTCACAGGGCTTTTTTCCCCTATAAATCTACCTCCGGTAAAAGGAGGTAATCCCAATGCAAAAAAGTATGTTTTTTTCCCAAAGTTGAATTTAAAATTCCCAAATGATTATACCTTTTAGGGTTTTTGCTGTTTTAAGACAGTTTTGCTAATTTGTATATATATTTAGGTAAATTATAATACTGTTGAACAATTACTGAAATGCAATTCATTAATATTTCACACAAAAACACATTTATGTAGATTTTGGTGATTTGCAAATTGTCCCAATTAAGACAATTTCCGAGAGCATTTTCCAAATTTCCACCGGTATCGGTGGCATTCCCAAATTGATGAAAAAAAGGCCTGATTCATATACATCGTTTTAAAGAATTCCAAGATTAGTAATAAGAACTTCTAAATTTTTTAAATATCTTGATTGATTTCATCCATTTTGGACACAAAAAGGTTTTAAAATTTCAATATTGACTTTAGTCGTTTATGGAGTGTTAAAAAACAAACAAACCGGAAGGATATTTTATATAAAATAAAAGAAACATGTACAAATTTCCATTTCATAGGTCAGAATTTTACACAAGGAAACATACTTTTTTTTGCATTAAGATAACTGTTAGTTATTTTGTCTACAAAATTCTAATAGAGTCAGTCTACTTCCACCCCTGTAGACTTTACGAATGCTGTATAACATATCTTGATGATGATGGTCTAGTGGTTATGGTATTGGCCACTCAACCAGTAAGTGAATTGTTCAAGCTTGGCTGGGGTCATGACCCACCTTCCCATGTGTTTGCAGTTTTTAGGTTTTTTTTACAGGAAGCAGACTCCAGTGTGGCTCAAGTAAACTTGAAACTTCCATCACAGTCGAGCTAAAATAGTATAAACTGTATTTTGATCTTGCCAAAAAGAGCCAAAATTTTACAAAATATCTTGTTATTGATTAACAGTAGGGCACAATAATCATCACTCTCACTTTCATTATTTTTAGGTTTTTAGCTCACCTGAGCACGAAGTGCTCAAAGGTGAGCTTTAGTGATCGCCCTGTGTCCGTCGTCCGTCGTCGTCCGTTCGTCCGTCCGTCGTCAACAATTTGACTGTTAACACTCTAGAGGTCACATTTTTGGCCCAATCTTAATGAAACTTGGTCAGAATGTTACCCTCAATAAAATCTTGGACGAGTTCGATATTGGGTCATCTGGGATCAAAAACTAGGTCATCAGGTCAAATCAAAGGAAAAGCTTGTTAACACTCTAGAGGTCACATTTTTGGCCCAATCTTAATGAAACTTGGTCAGAATGTTACCCTCAATAAAATCTTGGACAAGTTCGATATTGGGTCATCTGGGTTCAAAAACTAGGTCACCAGGTCAAATCAAAGGAAAAGCTTGTTAACACTCTAGAGGTCACAATTTTGGCCCAATCTTAATGAAACTTGACCAGAATGTTAATCTTGATGATCTCAAGGTCCAGTTTGAATCTGGGTCATGTAGGATCAAAAACTAGGTCACCAGTTCAAATCAAAGGAAAAGCTAGTTTACACTGTAGAGGCCACATTTATGACCATATCATAATGAAACTTGGTCAGAATGTAAATCTTGATGATCTTAAGGTCAAATATAAATCTTGGTCAGGTGGGGTCAAAAACTAGGTCACTAGGTCAGATCAAAGGAAAAGCTTGTTAACACTGTAGAGGCCATATTTATGACTGTATCTTCATGAAACTTAGTCAGAATGTTAAACTTGATGATCTTTAGGGCAAGTTTGAATCTGGGTCATGTCGGATCAAAAACTAGGTCACCAGATCAAATCAAAGGAAAAGCTAGTTAATACTTTAGAGGCCACAGTTATGACCATATCTTAGTGAAACTTTGTCAGAATGTTAATCTTGATGATCTTTAGGTCAAGTTTAAATCTGGGTCAGTTGGGTTCAAAAACTAGGTCACTAGGTCATATCAAAGGAAAACCTTGTTAACACTCTAGAGGCCACATTTATGACTGTATATTCATGAAACTTAGTCAGAATGTTAAACTTGATGATCTTTAGATCAAGTTCGAATCTGGGTCATATCGGATCAAAAACTAGGTCACGGGGTCATTTCAAAGGAATGGCTAGTTAACACTTTAGAGGCCACATTTATGACCATATCTTAATGAAACTTGGTCAGACTGTTTATCTTGATGATCTTTAGGTCTGTAGGTCAGGTGAGCGATACAGGGCCTTCATGGCCCTCTTGTTCATAAGCACAGTCAAACCTGTTGGAAAGACCACCTCTGTACAGAGACTACCTGGCTATAAAAACAACCATTTTCATTTACTGTAAAATCATTAAATTTCGTGGGCATGAAATTTCTTGGTTATGGTCAAATTGGCAATTTCGTGTGGATATATATTTGTGGATTTAAACTTTTGAACATAAAATGAATGGGAATTTTACTTGTTTTTTGGGATTAAATTTCGTGGATTGAGTCAACCATGAAATCCACAAAAATTAGTCCCCCAAGAATATTAATGATTTCACAGTATGATGTGAACATTGAAACATATATTAACCTGTGAGTTAAGACCACAGGCTGATTAAGACAACTTTCAGGTTCTCTCACTTGTCTCTTTGTATAGCTTTGACTGAGCAGTTGTAGCAGAATATTGCTTCACACACTTGATTTAGTCATAAAACAAAAGTATGCTTGTTTTAAATTTATTAACATTGCAAAAGCATTATACTTTTAGTATTTGCTTCTGCTTGACATTTATAATACATCAGTAGATACATCTTTGACATTCGTGTTTTTGATCAGAATATTAATCAGTTGGTGACATACTGTTTATGTATTTACAGTACAATACCAAGAACTACCTGGTGACTTCGGATACAGCGAACTGCGTTTATTCTTTCCAAAATTCCGAGAAGCTGCCAGAAAATTTGCCTGGATGACAGGTAAGCCTACACAGATAACATTGCTTTTCTATAACCACCGATGTCGAAAAACCCGGGAGGCATATTCCTCTAATGAACTGCTTGATGAATCTTCATCAGACTTGGTCTTTAGCATCATTTTACGGTCCTCTCTCCAATTTTTTGTACAAATTGGGGATCTTAGCCCCATTTTGTAGCCACTAGACTTAGAGCTAAAAAAGATAAAGAAATACCGTTGAACAATTTCTTCTATGGATTACTTCAGTTTTACCATTCCTCAGTGTTTTATTGAACATTTTATAAACAAAGATTTAAACACAAACATGTCATAATGTGTATGTAAGTGCTACATGATTCCATTTTTGCTCTGTTTTTGTGAAGGTCCTGGTGTATACTATGGTGATATAGATACAAGTGGTAAACTTGGACCGTACTCTGTAACCAGTAACCAGATGTTGATGCGGTATCCCAAAGAGTCAGATGATAGATCTGTTAACAATCCATTCTCTATGGTGCTTACAGAATTCCATACTTTACTGCTGTTTTCTGACAGGTTAGTATACACAGTAGGACTGTAAAGAGATGGTCAGATACCAGTATTATGTCTCATCTAATTGTGTATTGTTTTTGTACTACTCGTCCATACATCAGTCCATTTTTCCTTTTACAAGATTGTGTCTGCTCCATATTTTCTTAACTCCTTGGAACGATTTTCAAATAACTTTGCATAAATGCTAACCTTGCAGTCCCTATCTATTTACTCTGTTGAAAGAGTTTACATAATTTGGCACATAATATTTTGTTAGACATTATAAGATGATATGCAGAAAACTTTCAGTCATTTTGTATCAAGGTCAAAGTTGTACCATGAGATCAAATTTCATGGAGAAATGATTATCTGTATATACATTACATCATGTTTACCCAACAAGAAATATTATTTTCTTGACTTCCTAGCAGGGAAATGAAAGAATACCCCTTTACTAGGTCACATCATAAAATTATTTTCCCTAAAAGACATGTTACCGGTACATATGCACATTGTGATGCATAAATATGACGTTTTTAACTCCATGCAGGATTTTATAATTTACAAAATCTTTTAAACTTTTGCAATGGTAAGCAAGAAATATGACCTTACATATCTGCCTGTGTCAGACAAGTTTTCCCATCCCTTGAGGTAGACTGGATAAAATCTCCCTTTTGCTTGGTTATACATTCCACGCTATTCCTTAGGTTTGAGCCAGAATTCAGTTTATTTAAGTACCCCAAACTATGTCACAGATATGACTTTATACTGACAGACAATGCCAAATCAGTATCCTTCCACATTTGGCAGGGATAATCAATTTGTTAATTTAATGTCTACCTGAACTGTATATGTAGTACTTGTACATTGTTTCTGGTATGAAATTTGGGTCTAGTACACCTTTAACTGTATAAAATGTTGTGTTTTTCAGGTTAAAAGCATTTTGCCTGTTGAATGAACAGCAGATCTATGATGAACTTTTTACTGATGTAAATATGAATTTGCTTTACTTTAAAATCTGTGTTGTTTGTATTGGACTAATTTTCTTGCTTGGGTCAAATAAAATCTCAAATGAAGATACAGATGTTTAAAATATTTCTTTGAATTGCTGAAAATAACCTCTTTCTGAAACCAGTAGATTTAACTCCATGGAAACTAAATTATTTCATATTTGTAGTCTTAAGCAATTGTCGTTCCATTCTTTTGAAATCAAACTTTTGGTGATAGTCTTAGGGATATTATAGAGGTTAAGAGTACATGTACATTTTTGCCTGAGACTATTGAAATACTGCAGAAGGAATGCTGATCTTAGAAGCAAAGATGGTTCTAATTTTCAGGTGGTCTTTGATCATAGGGAATTATGCTTTAAGAATCTATTGATATTTAAAATAAGACTGGTGTTCTTAAGGGTAGTGGACCTGTAGAGACAGTTGGTAATTTCCATTTATGTATTCTCTGAATATATGCAACATTTGCATTCTCTAGTTGTTACAAAAACTGATTTATATTAAGACTGAAGAATGCAGAAATCACACACTGAGGATATGTAATCTCACGGAAATGAGATATTCATTAAGGATTCACTACCTTAATAGACAGGTTTAAGGTTGTTTATAACAGCAGTTTTACTGTATTTTTTATTTCTTATCCAGAGATTTGGTAAGCTGATTGGACTTTGGAAGGATCCAATTAAAGGAACAATATGGGTGTTTACATCACAGAATGTTTTCAAATATAAGGTTACTAAAGAAGATAGGTATGATAGAATTATCATTATAGATAATGGATTAAATTATATGCTTACTCATCAGTGTACATACTGTTAGTTAGTGCAACATAGGATAGACACTATGAGGTGAAATTTTCAACATTAACCCTTACCCTGCTAAATTTCTGTAATGAAGTTGTCAATTTTTCAATTTGGACAGTACCATTGACTGTCTAAAGGGATGCTTACTGAAAGGATACTGACTGAATGGCGAACAGTGCAGATCTTGATCAGACTGCACGGATGTGCAGGCTGATCATGATCTACACTGGTTGCAAATGCAGAATCATTTGTGTCCAGCATGATCAGGGTTAAGATGATGAAATGGAGGAAGCACACTCTTTAGGAATAAAACTTGATCATTGTGAAGTATGAACTGTCAAGCTTATGTTGATGATGATGATGATGATGATGATGATGTTGACAACAAGATGGTGATATGATTGATATGGATATTTGTGTAATGATAATGGTGATAGATGATGATGGTGGAAGTTTTTAGCAATAATGGTGATGATGTGGTGGTTTGTTGCTAATATGGTGTGATGATGATGGTGGAGGTGTTGTTGCTAATGATGGTGGTGATGATGATGTGAATAGGGATTGTGATAATGATGATGGGGATGATGATGATGGTGGTGGTGGTAATGATGTAGAAGAAGAAGAAAATGGTGATGAAGATGATGATGTTGATGATGATGACCTAGAAGTAAATACCACATGTTGATGTGTACTTGATGCCTGTTGCATTTAATATTTTTATCCAAATATTCTGTTAAAAAATAACTGTTACTGATTTTATAGGGATGTGTGGCAGATGTACCTGGACAAAGGCGAATTTGAACTAGCAAAAGAATATTGTAGGGTAACTGATTTCTATCTTTTTTGTTCAAAAATAAAATGAGCCATGCTATGAGAAAACCAACATAGTGCGTTTGCGACTAGCATGGATCCAGACCAGCCTGCGCAGTCTGGTCAGGATCCATGCTGTTTGCTTTCAAAGCCTATTGCAATTAGAGAACCTTTAGTGAACAGCATGGATCCTGACCAGACTGCGAATATGCGCAAGCTGGTCTGGATCCATGCTTGTCGCAAATGCACTATGTTGGTTTTCTCATGACGTGGCTCAAATGTCTTCAGCCTCATTATGTATTATTTAACACAATAGCACACTTGCTCCATCTAACATGAATAGATGTTTTGAATGAAAAATGCATAAAGACATGGGATAATGTTTAAATTCAACGAATTTATTACTGTTTTAATCTGATGAACTTGAATTTTGGAAATGTCTGACTTACCAGGAAAAGGTAACAAGGAGATGCTGGAAATGTTTACATGTTTTTCAGGATAATATAGCACACAAGGATAAAGTGCTCACCAGACAGGCAGAATATCTGTTTAATGGGAAAAGGTAAGTAATCTCAGTTATTTAAAAGATATATTGTCATAAACTGGCTTTAGGTACTACCCAGGAACTGACTCATGCCTGAAATAATACCTGGAGCAGTATTTTGTCTACATCTAGTCTTGAAATTTGACATTGAGAAACCATTTTAATCTGATCATCCAGAACTGCCTTAACCTTTATCCTGCTAAATTTCTAAAATGGACTAAAATTCACTGACTGAATAGCGAACAGTGCAGACCATGATCAGCCTGCACAGGTGATCTTGGTCTGCAGAGGTTGCAATGGCAAAATCACATGCCGCCAGCAGGTTAAAGGGTAGAATCTGTTGTAAATACCACATATTTTCATTGCTTTTTATGCAGTTTTCCAGGGCTCTAAATATACGCTAATATAAGGGAAACTACTGGGACCTGAATGAATGGAGTGCTTGAGTGAGCCCATGCCCCAATTTCATGAAAAAACTTAAGTAATTGCTTAGCTAAGTCTGTTATTTCAGATGCATGTTTTTGTTCTTTATGCATCTTCAGTGTTGACATTTTCATCCATATCAGAACTGTATATGACTATTTCAGAGATCAAAACACAACAATTCTGAATTCTACAGAAAACGAGGCATAGAAATAAGAAATATACTTGAGCAAATATTTAAGTTCCTTAAATGGCGCTTAAATAGAAATATCATATTTGCGAGACTGAAATAAGTACTGCAGACAAATACTACTAACCATAGTATAAATAAGCTATAAATACACTGTTACAGAAAAAGTCAGCATTAGATAACATTAACTTAAGCAATAGCATGATTTTGAAATAACAGACTTTAAGTAATTCTTAAATTTTCGTGAAATTGGGACCAGATGCTCAAGCCATTAATGCTTGAGCTGTTTACTGCAACCCTCTGCTTTGTTCTGTTTAGATATGTTTAACTTTACCTTAGAGATTTAATAAAACCATACCTTCAATATGTGTTTTGTTTTACTGCACAGTTTCAATAGAGTAGACTGTAGTTGGATTGTTTTTCAGTCTTTAAATTTGATCTGATGTTTCAGGTATCTAGAAAGCGCAGAAATGTATGCTCAAACTCAGAACTCATTTGAAGAAGTGGCGTTAAAGTTTATTCGTCTGGATGACAAAGATGCTTTGAGAAAGTTACTCCACAAAAAATTAGAGTCCTTAAGGCCACAGGTAGGCTATGTCAAACATCTGTCATTGTTAAAACATATTTCTAACTATCTTGAGTAGAAGTTTTGAATTTGATTTGATCACTTGTTAATAGTCATACCCAATTTAAGTTTCCCATTTTACCAGGATAATTTACTTTTTACACTGACTATTTGATATGTTATTGTTTAGTTCATACAGTGAATATTTTTACTTGGCAACAAGTGTATACCTGTGATATAATGGAACCTTGGGTCTTCCACATCTCTGAATATTTGGAAAGTTGCATGTAAACCTAAATTGTGTTGATGTGACCGTCAGAATAACACAGTAAATGTAGAATTATTACTCTCACATTTTGTATTGAAAACTCAATTTTAAAATACACATAATATAGACAAGAGTATCTTATTTAAGTGAGATATATTATACAGGACAAGACACAGATGACAATGTTGGTCACATGGTTGATAGAGATTTACCTAAACCAGCTTGGTGAATTGAAGGAACAGCAACTGGAATCTAGTCCCCGATTCAAAACTCTACAAGAAGAATTCCAAACCTTTCTTAAACAAACTAGAACAAAGGTAAGGTGAACAAGTTGAGTAATCATGCTTGACCCAGGCTGAAATTTTGGTCTTCTTTAGCTCACCTGATCTATGCTTAGGGCGGATGATACAATATCATAATGCATTGTCCGTCGTCCATCGTCCTGCCTCAACATTTTTACTTTAACATCTTCTAGTCTGAAACTATGGTTAAAATTACACCAAACTTGGTTGGTAGCATCCTGGCATTGACTTCTTTAAGTTTTTAAAGTTAAAACAGTACAGCTTGGCATCTTTTAGAGGCTGTCAGAACTACAAATTTAAAATCCTTTAAACAACTTCTTCTAGTGAACCTCATGATGGATCTTCACTAGACTTGGTCTAGAATACCTTTGTATGATCCTCTCAATTTTTTTTTGCAATTTTCACTTGGCCTGTTTAGGGCCATCAGAGCTAAAAATGGGAAAACTTTAAACAACTTCTTTTCATGACTCACTTGATGGATCATCAATTGACTTGGTCTTTAGCATCCTTTTAAGGTCCTATCACTCAGATTTGTTTTAAATGGTTCCACTTGGCCCCTTTTAGGGGTTGCCAGAGCTAAAGTAGATAAAAGCATAAATAACATCTTCTCATAAACTTTATGAATCAAGACAATACTTGGCCTGTTGCAACCTTGTATGGTCTTCCCGCAAGTTTGCTAAAATTATCTGCTGGGCCCCTTTTAGGGGCTATCAGAGTTTAAAATAGAAAAAAAGTAAATGATTTCTTCTCCTGAACTACTTAATGAATCTTAACTTTATTTGGTCTGTAGCTTCCTTGTATGATGTGGACTTCCCTCACATTTATTCACATGGTGGTGACTGAGAGGTAATACATTTGATGTGCTGTCATTTCAGGAGTGTGTTGTACATAACAAACATGTGGTATATGATCTTATATCCAGTCATGGAGATGTGGTAGATTTAGTTTTCTTCGCACATCTCATGCAAGGTATGTTTTTTTGTAAACCTTTCACTGCTGTAGATTGGGTTATTTTTGTATAGACTTCATTTAGTGATTTCTTGGTCAGCAGCCTTATTTTTGATGTTAAGCATTGGCAAAATGTGTGTTTGTGTTTTAGGACATGATGCAGATTAATAGTCAAGGATAATATGTTTTTGGGAATGATATCATTTTCAAATATTAACAAAATTAAAACTGTTGCAAATGTAACCAAATCTACATCAAATTTGAAATATCTGCTGCTGTTAGTGCATTTGGTCCTTATTTTGCAATAATATTCATATACTGAGAACTAAGAGGAGAGACAGTAAAACTTCGGTGCAATGGGTTTCATTTGCAAATATGAACGAAAATCAAACTGTTGCGAATATAACCCAGTGTACATTAGGTTAGTTTGAACTATCTGCTCCTGTAAGTAAATTTGAGCCCCTTTTGCAATCAGAATACTGAGAATTAAGGGGAGAGATAGATCTGTGGGTGAGGATTTGAAATGAAGATATTCAGATGTTAAGGCCAGCATAAATGATAAGCTTTTAGAGTAAGTTGTTCTGCAGTAAATTTTCCTAAAGAATTGAAATTAATTTAGTAACTGAAATTAAGAAAAATATGTTGATATTATTTACAGATTATGAGAAGGTAATCAGCCACCATATACAGTATGACAATTATAGAGGTGCTCTTGAGGTGCTCACTAAACAGGTATGTATTGTTTGGGTGAAAACTAGTGCGTTCCTTGGTCTGTTACTTGACTTTTCTCAAGTTGAAAGTAGGATTGTCATTACACCCATCTTCAACAGTGACTTTATGTCTGGCCATTCTGAAATTGAATGATGTAGAGGATTCTTCATGATGTAAAATCTTAACCCTTACCTTACCCTGCTAAATTTCTATAATGAACTTGTCCGTCTTTCAATTTCCAAAGTACCATTAACTGTAAAAAGGGGTGCTTACCAAAATGATACTGACTGAATAGCGAACAGTGCAGATCTTGATCAGGCTGCACAGATTTGCAGGCTGATCATGATCTACACTGGTCGCAAAAGCAGAATCAATTGTATCCAGCATTTAAAATCTTAAAGCTTTCTTCAATCAAAAGCAGTTATAACATTAATCGCTCAAAAGTCTGCTAATGAACCAGATGAAAAACATTTGGTCCCAAATAAAAATAATCAAAAAAACATGAAGCTAGTTAGGGACAAACATCAAAGGACATACAGCTCAAACACTATGGCGCAATTTCCAAGATTTGATGCCATGTTGGAGATTGGAAGGTGCGATCAACTTTTTTTTTCACTGACAGATGGTCGTTAATTGAGATTTACGACCAAATATTTTACTTTTTCTCTAAAACCCAGAAACACACAATTTATAAAGCCCTGTATCATTACATAATATTACAGAACAGGGTAAGTTACACATTTTTTTCTAAATAAAAAGATTGATTTAAAATTAGTTTTTAAGCTTTTTTGATAAAAAACTGATTTCTGTTTTTCTGTGAAAATGAAAATTTTCAACCAAGTTTATTTTCATCAGGCATACTTTGTTATTTCTGTATTTTCAGAGTGATATGAAACTCTATTACAAGTTTTCACCGCTGTTGATACAGTACATTCCAAAAGATACTGTGAAAGCGTGGAAACGTCAGGGGAAACAACTTGACCCAAAGCGTCTCATTCCAGCATTAGTGCAATACGACCATAAAAAATACAAAGAACAGGTAACAAGAGTGATCATTGAAAGCTATACAAAGTCAAACAGAAAACTCTTGATTGAAATTACTTCAGATTATTGCTGTCATGTAACTTGTAATTTGGTTGAGTTTTGCATACAAGTTGTTATCATTGCCATAATATGATTTTAGTTTGTAATAAAGTGTAATAAAAGTAAGCTCGTTCACATACATCTTGCCAAGTCAAAGCCCTTGATTCTCAAAGAAATTGCCAAATAGTCAGCCGCACTATCTTAAGGACAGCTCTTATTTTTGTGGCAGCATTTTGATTTTGTGCTAGGTCAGAAGATATAACACTTAGTTTGGAGATCAATCTGAGAAAGCTCTATCTTAGATTTATGCTGATCAGTCACATGCTGGACTTTTCACACAGATCTCAGAGTTCAGTTTTATAACCTTGGCCTCTTGAATTTTGCCCTTCCCTGAAATGAGCAGAGATTATTTATGATTTCAGGGCAGTGAAGTAATAACATATTTAGAGTCCTGTGTAAATGAGTTAAAGAACAGGGACCAGGCCATACACAACTATTTACTGTCTCTGTATGCACAGCTGAAGCCAGAAAATCTATTAGGTTATCTTCAGGACCAAGACCAGGTATGTATGGTTTAACCAATGTTAACCTTTAGCCTGCTGGCGGCAAGTGATTTTGCCTTTGCAACTAGTGCAGACCAAGATCAGCCTGCAAATCTGTGCCGACTGATCATGATCTGCCCTGTTCGCAGTTCAGTCAGTAAATTTTCAGTGAACACCCCTTTGAGATATAAGTGGTATTACCCAGACTGAATGATGGACCATTCTATTATAGAAATTTATCAGGGTAAAGGTTAACAACCTTTGAAATGTGTCCTAACATCTGGGTCAAAATTAAACAGATACAGCTTGTAGTAATATAGTGGAACATCCAGGTACAAAAATAACCCTGCTGGTACAGATCAGAAATGTTCCTGCAGGTATATAAATTATACCTCCAGGTAGAGTATTATTACACTAGATATATCTGTTTACTTTACCCAAATGTTTGGATGTTGGGCCTTTGTGGCCGAGTGGCTAAGGTGGGTTCAAAACCTTACATGGGAGATTGAATCCTTCATGTGAGGAAGCCATCTAGCTGGCTTACGGAAAGTATGTGGTTTACAAATTTAATGTCAATTGATGGACATGTTTGCTATGAAATATTGTGACCAAACTTTGTACATGTATAGCTTTCTTGGAAACTGATGTATGGTATGCAGTCTGGCCTTGGGGTCAAGGTAAAGGTCACTGTTACAAAAAAATCAAAAAAAAATCTGCTCAGTCACCAGTATGGAATAGGGTATTGCATCCAAACTTGGAATTTAGGAAGCTGACATAGAGGCCATGGTTAAGGTCAAGAGTGTTGTTACTAAAAAAAGTGGTTTTCTCACAATAACTTCAGTTAGGAATGAGATAAGCAGACCAAACTTAGTAAATAGATTAGCTTTCATAGACTCCAATTTTTTTTGTTTCATTTAAGGTAGCTTGGGTCAAAGTCATATTGTTACTAAATATAGAAAAATGGTTTTTGATCAATAATTTAGAGTGAATAACTTTCAGAAACTCTGAAAATCAATTGCATTTAAGAGCTTTTTGTAGGCAGAGAATGTGTGTTCAGGGGTGAAACCTTTGTCCTCTTTGGCGGGGGATACCAGGATACCAATTAACTGAACTTGTTGTTTGTGAAGAAATTGATATAATTTCTTTTTGTTGAAAGAAAACTTACTCTCCTTATATCTTTTCTTAAGTTAAGAAACACTTTTCTTACAAAAAGGCGAGACTAAACAGGTTAAGATCTAGGTTAATTAATAAGTGCGTCACTATAGAAAAACATGTTGTTTTTCTCACGAAGTGCACATAAAATGCATCTAAAATTATTAGTCAGGTCATATAAGTGTTATATTGCAGTAAAGTGATTGACACAAGGTGTAACTTGAGTGACAATTTATCTATATTTTACGAGAAATATTTTTGTGCCCTCTCATGAGTGGTGGGGGCATATAGATTTGCTCTTGTCTGTGCGTCCGTCCGAAGTTCGTGACACGCCTAGCTCAAAAGTATTTGATATAAATTAATGAAACCTTGCATGAGTCTTTATCATGATATGAACTTGCCCACCTTCTAATTTTCGTCTGGCTCCGCGCCCTAATTTTGTAGTTATGGCCCCTGAAATAGTCAAAAATGCACATTTTCACCTTGTGACACGCCTAGCTCATAAAATATTTGATATAGATTCATAAAACCTTGCATGAGTCTTAATCATGATATGAACTTGCGCACCTCCTATTTTTCATCTGGGTCCGCCCCCTATTTCTAGAGTTATGGCCCCTGAAATAGTCAAAAATGCACATTTTCACCTTGTGACATGCCTAGCTCAAAAAGTGTTTGATATAAATTGATGAAACCTTGCATGAATCTTTATCATGATATGAACTTGTGCACCTCCTATTTTTCATCTGAGTCTGCCCCCTATTTCCAGAGTTATGGCCCCTGAAATAGTCAAAAAATGCACATTTTCACCTAATTATGTGCCTTACTCAAATAGTATTTAATGTACATTCATAAAACCTTGCTCGAGTCTGTATCATAATGTGACCTTGCACACTTGGCATTCTTCTTGAGAATTTTAGCGTTCATTACAGAGTTATGGCCCTTGAAATAGCCAAAATAATGGATTTTTTGTTTGTGATGCTCATAGCTCAAAAAGTATATGGTATAGAATAATGAATTCATTTCATAAATCTTTGTTTTGAGGCTATACCCCAGTAAGACTGCAAACATTTGAATGATCTCCCCTTTATTTGTGACAAATGTACCAGTGGGGGGCACACCCTGTGTCCTACAGACACATTCTAGTTATTGTTTATTACTTTGGGGTTGTACCAGAATTCATTTGCTTATGTAAATGATGTATTTGACCAATCTGTATATATATGGAGACAAAATATGTATTGTCGGACTAAGCCCGCTCACACAGTGACCACGTGGTGGCTCAGAAGCTTAAATGCCTTGCGCTGCGCACAGCCTGAGAACGATTGCAGACGGAGACAGAGAGTTATGAAATGCTTAAGGCTTATTTGTGCTAGATGGAATTTTGTTAGCTCTGTCAGTTAGAAGTTATACCATTGGTGATGGAAAATAAACTAGATAGAAACAAAAACAGTGTATTGAGTTATTAATCCAGAGGACTTAAGGAGCGGCTACACTACATGTTTTACAAATAGCATAAAGTTTACAAGTACTAAAACATGTTTACACTACAGGAGGAGGTAGATGGTCTGTGTTATGACCCGAAATATGCACTACGGTTGTGTTTGGAGTATGGTCGAAATAGAGAGCGTGTACATATTTACTCCCTGATGAAGCTGTATGAAGAAGCTGTGGATCTTGCACTAACTGTAAGTATAATGCTCTTACTACCTGTTTTTCCAAGGCTCAGCAGTTTCGGTTACTGGAAGATTGGTGGTTCTACCCAGGTGTGATGATGAAAATATTCACAGAGGGGCACCTGTGGGTCTTCCTACACCATTAAAGCCGGAAGGTCAACATATGACCTATAATTATGTTGGCGTGACATTAAACCAAAGAACACAGAACAAACATTAAATTTTTGGAGTTCAGAATGGCTGAAATTTAGAGTTGGGGATAACCATTTTAAGATAAATTCAAAACTGATGAAGTATTGCAAATCATGCATTTCTGCTGGAAAAAATATTTAATACAGGCACACAAACAATAAAGCTTATTTTAGAAATATTTGTCACAAAAACTATGGTTTCCAGTACAAAAATGTACATGGTTAAAATAGATTAACTTGTTCATTTATGTATTTGGTCTAGTTTGATGTTGAACTTGCCAAAACAGAGGCAAACAAACCAGATGAAGATGATGTAGAACTAAGGAAAAAGCTGTGGCTTAGAATAGGTAATTATATCACATTCAAGGATCTTGGATTCATTTTTGGTTCGAATGTTTTATATATAAAAAAAGAAGCCGTTCAACATGGCAAAGTTAGCCACTCTCACAGTATTCACATTTTGCATAAAGCATGTGGCTTTTCTTTCTTATGTTTGTTTAATTTGGGTGAATGCAGTTTCACAACAGTATTTCATTTATGTAATAGCTGCAAGTCAACAGGCATTCCTAGATTCTGCATGTTCTCCACAATTAACCTATAATGTGACACTGTTTTCTGTCAGATTGTCAAGGAGAACACTTGGGATTATTTTTCTGAGCTCAAGTTATTGAGGGGTCTCCCTGAATTGACACAGTAGCTAGTACAATTACTTTAACAGATCCATCTTTGAGCTAAGGACATATTAATTATGCACACATTTGAAGAATGAAGTCTTTGTCAAAATCCTTTCCTTCTTTGCATTAGCTCGGCATGTGGTTGAAAAAGAGAAAGATGTGAAGAGAGCCATGGATTTTCTGCATGAATGTGATCTACTCAAGATAGAAGATATCCTGCCATTCTTTCCAGACTTCGTAACCATCGACCATTTTAAGGTAAGTTATTGACTTCTGTTAAAATATTCTTAGTTCTGTTGCATTTATTTACAATATACTGTATAATCATTAAATTTTGTTGGCATTAAATTTCATTCATTTTTTTGTTGTCAAAAATGACTTTTTAATTGGGACATGAATTCCTGGATTTCAAAATTTTAAAAGATAAGATAAGTAGAAGAAACTGCCTATTCCGCTGGGTTTAATTTCATTGATTGTTTTAACTACGTAATTCACAAAATTTAGTCCCCCATAAATGTTAATAATTCCACAAAAACTTATCTTTGTATTTTAGAAAACTTTTGAAAGGCATGAACTGAAATTGTTCGACTTTTTATCTTGTATACCAGGATGCTATAGTATCATCATTAGATGACTACAATCGCCATATTGAAACCCTGAAAGAAGAGATGGACGAAGCAACAGGTAGTGCCGAGGAAATACGCAAGGAAATACAGGCATTTAGAAACAAGTAAATATTCATGTAACAGATACAGTCTTGTACATTGTCCCACGTTTAAATCACCTTTTGCTCTTGACGTTAGAATATTTCAAGTAGTTTTGAAATATGCCCAGTAGTTTTAGTATACTTCCAGTAGATTGAAAATATTTCTAGCAGTTTAGAAAAATTTAAGACAAACTGTTTTATGATAAGTCTTCACAAAGTCCATTGGAACGAGTTACCCATTCTGTGCAGTTTCAAAAGAAAGTATATGTTACCAGCTATAGACAAAACAAGAGTAGAATAACAATAAAACACTGGTTGCTTGAAGATTCAAGTTCTGTAATTCTGTGGTTTGGAGCAGCCAAATTATTTGACTAAGTTAAGTTTATTTACCAGTTTTCATCAGCAGAAATGGTGAAATGTTTTACATTTTGTTGAAATGGAAATTTCTCGGTGTTTGTATCAATTACATTATAAATAACATACACATAATATATATAACTTGGATAGTTGTGTTGAAATACATAATTACATTGTTGTCATGTATTTTTATTTTCCAGGTATGCACAAGTGAAAGCTTTAGACAAATGTTCAAAATGTGGATTTCCACTGATGACACGTGCATTCTACCTGTTTCCATGCCAACACAAGTTTCACTCAGACTGTCTCATAGAAGAGGTAAGAGAGATATACACTGGTTGTTTTAAATGATATTTGTCTTGTATATGTTACTTATTCATGTAAAAATGTATTATCAGACCTTCTAAAAACTGTATTTTGTTAAAGTGGCATTTAGCATCAGATCAGTCGCTTCAGAATTGTAGCAGTTATCTCTGTATAATGTACAAAAACAAGGTTTTGAGAGGGGGTAAAGCATCCCAGGTGCATTTTAAATGATGAACATAACATTTTTCATGTGATTTCATAAAATTTAATGTTTCATGTTAATTTTGATTATAACTGATTTTCTAAATTGAAAATATTTTTCTTGATTTTACAGTGTTTTACGGTCATGCTTTTCACACTCGGATGTCTGGTCTTGTTTGCATCTATGCTGCAAAATGCTTTCATGCATAGATTTTGTATTATTTTTTGTACACACCTTATGTCTTTTTTAGTTATTTTTCATTTACCTAATAGCAGTTGTTTTTTTTTGTCAAATTTTTCAATCAAATTTCAGTTTAATAACTCAGTTTTCTCCCAGTCAGTTTTTCCCTAAAAACACAAGTGTTTTCCCAAGGGAAGAATCTACTGGTTGTTTTTGCTTCCCAAGGAAAAAACTGACTAGGGGAAAAACAGTCAGATACAAGTGCAATATGACTTATCAGTGTCACTGTGTCATAAAAACTAAGATATTTCAGAATTTACCAAATTTCATCGCCTGTATTTCAGATTTTACCAAATTTACCTGGAAAGCGAGGTAACCGTGTAAAGGATTTACAGAAGAAGCTGGCAGAGAGGGATGATTCTAGACAGAGTGTGATAGGAAAACAGGATCCTAACCTTATAGCATCTAAACAAACTGTCAAGGTGAGTTTTTGTTCAGAAAATATGAGCCACGCCATGAGAAAACCAACATAGTGCGTTTGCGACCAGCATGGATCCAGACCAGCCTGTGCATCCGCACAGTCTGGTCAGGATCCATGCTGTTCGTTAAAGGTTTCTTTAATTGCAGTAGGCTTTGAAAGCGAACAGCATGGATCCTGACCAGACTGCGCGGATGCGCAGGCTTGTCTGGATCCATGCTGGTCGCAAAGCCACTATGTTGGTTTTCTCATGGCGCGGCTCAATTATCATTTAAGGGTCAAGTAATATGTTTGGTTACCTCCCCTCAAGTGGATTTTTGTTTGGGATTTTATCCTTTGTTACCTCCTTTCAAGTTTATTTTTAGCTGGACTGTAAGTGTTTGAAATTTTTCAAATACTGGTAGTTGAGCTATGTTGTAACCAGTTTATCCATGTCAGTGTCTACCACGTCTTAAAAGTTGTACATGCAAGCACATTTCTCAAAAACTGCCGGACCAAATGCTTTCAGACTTAAGAAAAGAAGATTGAATCAAATTCTACATTGTAGAAAAAAATCGCCCTGATATGCCGATCTACCTTAACCTATATAGGTAGAATATTTTACAAATGAAGATATGATTTGTTATGTAGACATGTTGTGTATTGCAGGCAGAACTGGATGACCTTGTAGCCTCAGAATGTATCTACTGTGGACATTACATGATCAACAGCATAGACAAACCATTTATTGACGAAGACGAGGATAACCAGGGTTGGCTCTGATCATAGCACGTGCAACTTCAGTTTTGAAAAGAAATTACTAGCAGCATGGCAGAGACTTTAAGATATTGAAGGGGGGCGTACCTCCAGATTTAGGTCTTTTTTTGCCAAAATTGATAAAGTTCCTTTATTTGTTAGTACACTCAAACCTGTGCAAGCAGTCACCTCTGTTAAGCAGCTACTGATCTTAACCCTTATCATGCTGGACACGATTGATTAAGCATTTGTGACCAGTGTAGATCTTGATCAGCCAGCAGATCCATGCAGTCTGATCAATATCTGCACTGTTCGCAATTCAGTCAGTATCTTTTTGGTAAGCACCCCTTTTAACAGTCAATGGTACTGTGCAAATTGGAAGATGGACAAGTTCATTATAGAAAGTTACCCGGGCTAGGGTTAAACTGTCATATTTAGTATTTCCTGTGTATATTAACCTGTTTTAAGCAATAACTGTTCTTAAAAGGTCAGTTTTTTTTCCTTTGGCTGCTTAAGACAGGTTTCATTAATTACAAATAAAATGTAAACAAAGCAGTATTTATTTATAAAAGTCACTTAGTAGTTTTCAAAATATATAAATGCAGTAAAATTTTGACGACATTATAGAATGACAGTCGAATAACATACAGTTATGTTTTTAATAACTGTAGCAGGTTTTAGATATGTTTTGAAAATTCTCGGGCAAATCTAGGTCATTCCCTTGAATTTTAAGAGCGGACAATGTATTTGAAAATATAATGCATGTGAGATTCCAAAGTAAACAAGCCTATTATTTCTAGAAAAACTCTGTAGCAATAATGTCTGTTGATTACAAACTCAGTACAGTTTAAAAATTACAATGCCTGTCATAGAAACAGCATATTATTATGTTGTTACCATGCACGTAAATGGTTGCCGAACAACTTCAGTAACTCACTGGCTAAGAAAACCAGATTGAAGAGACTTGTGACATAATTCTCTGGAATTATTTTTATGGCAACAAAACACACCCACCTACTTAATGAAAGTGCTAAAAAAAGTTGCAATTTTATCATTAACCGTACAAATTACTTATAACGGATGTAAATACAACTTTAATGTTGGAACAGCAACTTTCTTCGTGTTGACATTAGAAATGTTTTCACTCATTTAGTACTTATTTGTATATGAGAGATGAAGGTGTTGATGCAGATTATTTCTTGTTTATGATGATATATTTATGATAAATGTGCAATATTTTATCTGGTCTGTTTGTTGTCTTTTCAACCAATGATAGATTTATATAACATGTGTTTAAATACTTTAATGTATAAATATATTAATTCTCATCAGGCAGTTAGCAATTATGCAATATTGTTATTTCAAGCAGTTTTTCGATACTAAGTAAAATCTGTAACAAGATGTGGTCATGACTCCTGGGTTGAGCTGCCAACACCGTAAGCAGTAGACCACCTCTACCCTTTAAAAAGGTCAGTAAACCTAACCATAGTTTCTCAGTTTTGTACCAGTGCTGCAACTCATGGATCAGAGTGTTTTTTTGTTGGATTTAGAGTTGCACAAACTCATTTTATGCAATGTGGCGTTTTTCTTGGCTTTCGAAGGTGGAGGAAGATGCCAAGGCCCCTTGAGGCATGTCATTGTGGACTGGCACCTGGGTAGAACCACTGACCTTTAAGCCAGCTGGATGGCTTCACACTTATAGAATGCTACACAATGTCAAGCAAGGTTTCAAACAAGGGGCAAGTGATTCAGTCAGCAACCTTAACCCATCAGCCATGGATGCCCCTAACGAGTAGGATAGTGAGTTATTTCAGATATACTATTTTCTGTCCGTATTGCCAGAGAAATCTAACTGCTGCTCCTTGTTAGTAGTTGTGTGCCCTACTTCCTTATCTAACATGGCCAGCAAATTTTAGGTTTTGCCACAGTAAAGGATGCATAGCATATCAGTGGGACTCTCTCGATACTTCTCCAGTCTTCAAAACATTAACCAACAGTTATAAGAGTGCCAGACTATCACAATATATGCCTTTCACAGCAAATTACTTTTGATTTTTAGAATATTTAGTGGCGAGACTAGTTAATTTTCTGTTTTGACTAATTCAAGGGCCATAACTCAAAAAGTTGTTGGGAGGATCTGAATGATATCGTGCTTGGTCAAGATATTCTGCACATACATATTGTGTCCAAGTTTGGTGAATATTGGACAAGAACCACTCTAATTAGAGACCAGATAACCATTTAATACATCCAGATTCACAGGTGAATAAAAATCAAAACAAAGACATTTTTCTATAATAAAAGATAGCTTTTATTCTTCATCCAATCCATAATCAATAAAGTAATATCAAATGTAAAATTTAATGTACATACTGATGGCAATATTTGAATGGAAGTTTTCCTGTTTATGATAAAACTAGAAATGGACAATGAAAATGGTAGCCGTCATCTTGCGTGGAAAGTTTAAAACTGATTACCAAGTTATAAATAACATTCACTTGTTAAAACTACTTGCCATTTAAAATGTGCAAGCGAAGTTTTTTTGAAATGGAATAGTAAATTTGCGTAGTTGAAACATGGAAAGCAAGACATGTATAGTTTTTCAGTATTTAATGCAGATATGCTGACATAATGCTGCTACATAATGTTGGTTATTACAGATTTTGAAACTTGAGAAAATACAATTCATTCTTCATTTTAAGGTCAGAACTTTTACTTGTTTGAAATAAACGAGAACTTTACCACCAACATTTTGTGTCGCATTTTTAATTATTATTTGTTGAATACAAGCTCAGTTACTATAATGTAAAACAAAATAATAACTTCTAAATGTATTGCGGCATATGTGTGCTGTTAAGTGTGCAAGATTGTGGAATGCCATTTTCCACAAGAAGTGTATGAGTAAGAGCAAATTTTCACCTAACCAATTTGAACTTACCCGGTAAATGATTATATGTAGTCTTTCAGTGTATAGTGTTGACCTTTCGTATTGTCTTTAACAACTTGGTAAAATAATACAGCTGACTGCTAAACTGGAATGAACTTTCTTTACACACTTTATAATTACTTACATTTATTCACATATATCATGAATAGACGGACATAACATGAAAATATTCACATCATGCAACACGAGTATATTCACATGATATGAATTCATTCACATATCGTGAAAATACTCTGACACTAATCCCACATATACAATTTCCAACATGTTTTTTTTAAGTGCTTTAATACTTTGCACACTGTGATCTATTACAATTCTTCAGCTGTTCCCCACCTATAAATTTTATTTTTACAGTAAAAATAAGGAAAACATTCATGTTAATACATGAAAATACAAACATTGAGAATATGACAACAAATTCCACATTTACAATTTTCAACATGCTCTTTTAAATACAAAATGTACTTGTATATTTCTCTCGCTGCGATCTATTACCACTTTTTAGCTGTTCTCAACAGTCGAATTTTATTTTCACAGTAAAATATCACATTCTGCCACCGTTTCAATGTTAACTCTCACTTGTATCATCTACTAGTAGCCTGTCTTGTTGTGTCACCACTACTGGCACGGTATGATATTTAAATTTTAAAAGAAATTCTCAGAATTTCCTTTTTTCTGCCAATTAAAATTAATCGACTCGCAGAGACAATCGCAAGTTTTCATTTACTAGGTTTTTTCGCTATACTTCCTGTTGCCAGGATTACAGTAGATTTGGTCCCTGTTGCCATAGAAGTCAAGTTCACATTAATTTTTTCTGCTATTCTTCCAGCAGCTGACTGACTCGGCTCATCCCACTTAGATTTCCGCTTTTTCTCATCTGTAATATCCAAATATAATACTTGTAACACGTAAGAGGGATTAATTTTTGAATTTTTTTAGTTCCTACAATGTACAAATAAAAATTTAAAAAATCTTCCCTTTGTTAATTTAAAGGTTGAAATCAATCCAAACAATAAAACATGTGAAACGGAGTTCTGCAACCTGTGCAATGCATGTCACATCACCACAGTTTACAAGTGTGAAAAGTGTCGATCCATTTCTGTTAGAGGCATTTGTGACACAAGCTTACAAAATTTACAAGTGTCGATCCATTTCTGTTAGAGGCATTTGTGACACAAGCTTACAAAATTTACAAGTGTCGATCCATTTCTGTTAGAGGCATTTGTGACACAAGCTTACAAAATTTACAAGTGTCGATCCATTTCTGTTAGAGGCATTTGTGACACAAGCTTACAAAATTTACAAGTGTCGATCCATTTCTGTTAGAGGCATTTGTGACACAAGCTTACAAAAACTTTACAAAAACAATCTTTGGTCAAATAGAGGCATAACTGTAAATATGCCAAAAAAGCCAACAAACCAGTACTCGGCACATCACAATCTGGCTGTCGTAAATGGTAAGTCCGTGAAGTTTCAATCTATTCTCAAAAGTAATCACCAAGATTCTAGCTTACAAAAGCTTAACCTAATTGGGACATGGATGCAAACAAACAGGTGATTGCAATAGCTCTATCTATTCTTTGAACAGTCATGCAAAAAAGCATTAACTATTCCATAAGTTTCTTACCAGGGATAACTATTTCTGTTTTTGAACTTGACTTTTTTGTTGCTGTTACAAACTCGACCTTAAACAGATAAAAAGAAATATTTTCATAAAACAAACTCGGTAATAGCAAAATCTCAAATATATGGTACATTTTTTCAGGTTCCAAAATGGCAAAAGTAAATGTAAACTGATAGATGATAAACATTTTCTTTGATTTGCTGCTGCGGTCAGTCGATTTGCTGAAAATACATTAAGCTGTCGAAATAAAAGCAATTAAAACTCTTACCTTTGTCCTTTCTTTTCTTTCCTTATCCCTTTTTTCTTTATCTAATTTTTGAGCTTTATCTGAAATAGCAAGTAATACATTTTGATATAATGGGAGATAATGTGCTTTCTAGTCTTGCCTTGTTTAAGGTAATATGCGCCACCTAACGAAAGTCAACAGATCGTTATGAAATTTTGCCGAGTCAAAATTGACGATATTTCCGATTGACTGGTATTTGTTTTCATTTTTCTGTTATTCTCCATTTTGCTGTTGTAAATCTTCAATCATGGCCACTAACGTCATTTTTTCAACAGAGCCCAAAATGACGTACTTGACTGGTTTTTCGAGTATCGTTTTTATATACAACTAAAAAACGGCAAACATTCTTTATTTTCAAGTTTATATTAAAATTATCTCTCCAGTGATATATAATTTGTCATGTTTATTTCAACATCACATCAGAGGCAAGCGATTTATGAACGCAAAATATGTAAAACTGATGTTGAGTTTCACCCGAAATTTCGCGTAAAAACGCCTATATCTTAAAAACTGTGAGATAGTTTTTTGATTAAATTTCAACAGAAGTAAAAAATTTCAATTGCTATCGATTCCCTAAAAGCAAAATGGGGGTCACCGATTTAGATTTCGCTCTATTTACCGTTGCGCTTCCCCTACCCCCAGTAAAAATAACGACCTTTTCATATTTATTTCGTAAATTTGCATTAATTCAAATTCAGTTTCTTCTTCTGTTGGTGGATATAAAGAAATAATATCAGTTTCTGCTGTTGGATATAATGAAATGATATCACAATAATGATTAAATGAAGACGTTTTTATTTGTTTATTAAATTTTTTAAACAGATGAATGTTTTCTAGAAAATGTTCTATACGTGACAAACAGACATGCTTTATTACAGACAATTTTGACTAAGTGCCTGTGCACTCTATACAGTATTTCGAAGAGTGCGCAGTTAATGATTCCATCTTTACGTAGAAACAGTTTACAGAAATTTAGATTACGCATACAGTACTCTAATGAGGAGAGAAAGGGATTTGTCCCATAAGTTTATTTAGGGTGTTAAGAATCACATGTACCCCAAGACGTTCACACTGCAAAGTTTCGCTCGTGGTACTTTTGATAAATGTTGAGTACTTTAACAAAATACTTGTTTTGTTTATATATCCCGGTAAACAAATGTTACAAACAACACCGAGGATAGTTTCCGCCTGATATCAGAAGACGCAGGTTCGTACATGTGCTATATATCCCGACAAAAATTATAACGTCTACTGGAAATTAAGCAGTAAATTGAATAAAATGCTCACAAAACGTGAGCACGGCTTTATATATTACCCTATTTTATAATTTAATTTTATACTACAGTCATGTTTTACAAAGTTTCCATTTTATTTTCTGGCCACATTTGCTTAATTAAACTATCTACCGTGCGCATGCTTTCAATGCCTTTAAAATGAGACATTTAAAATTGTGGTATTTGTATGGTTTGAACCTACGTCTCCTGATACCAGAGTCTGACGCAAACTTTCATCGGTGTAGTCAATCTAGATGACGATCTTAACATTTGAGCCAAGCCATGAGAAAATCAACCAAGTGCGTTTGCGACAAGCATGGACCCAGACCAGCCTGCGCATCCACGCATTCTGGTCATGGTTCATGCTGTTCGCTAACAGTTTCTCTAATTGCAATAGGCTTTGAAAGCGAACAGCATGGATCCTGACCAGACTGCGCGGATGCGCATGCTGGTCGCAAAGCCACTATATTGGTTTTCTCATGGCGCGGCTCATTTATGTTTTGACGTTTAAGTGACAGATATTGAACAGTCACTGTAGTAGCATGAATGACAAAGAAACTAAAATATAAACAAAGAATGTGTAAGAACAAAGAATCAGTCTTTATATTTCCAAACTGCACTTTTAGCCCCGATAATCTATTGTTTTAATAGAACCTATGTAAGAACTGCACTCATTTATCGAAATAACTGCATTTTTATTAAGACCGCACCGTCTTCTGCGTTTTCTTATAAACCATTTCATCTTGTTTACCTCACACGAACCGGCCAACTAAACATCCGGCGGGGAAGTTCGAACTTTTACCTGTTTCCTCTCCAGATAACGGTTTGTGCACACAAGTCACGTGCAGTATTATTTTCTAGAACGGTTCCTTTTGTCCCTATCATGCATTCGACCGAATACCAAAGAAAAAAAAAATACACTGACATGGAAATATTCAGTACTGGCATGAAGCGTACCTACATGAACATAAATTTAAAACGAAGTCTTAGATGAACACCAAAATATCCGGTAATAGAATCTCTTTAAGACTGACTACAAACATTAAGCTTAGAACTTTAACATTTGATGTGCTTCACTTTTCTGCTAAGGTTTTAGCGTTTTGACAAATATTTTTAATTTTATCAAATTTAAACAAAGTTTGCTTAAGAATTGAAGCTGCAACTACAAATAAAAAATCAGCGTATTCTAGGTGAATACAACTTTCGGCTAAAATGCACTGTACCGATACGTATATCCTGTTTCAATAAAAAGGACTCTTTGTGTTTCTGTGTCATGTATAGGAGAGCAATTTCCTGAAATCATTCATTTATTTCAATAATTTCATTTAATCTTATCTTCGTTTTATCATTACTGGAATTTAATAACATTATATCCACCAACAGAAACAGAAACGGAATTAAAATTAATGAAAATTTACGAAATAAGTATAAAAACGTTGTTATTTTTTACTGGGGGTAGGGGAAGCGCCACGGTAAATAGAGCGAAATCTAAAACGGTGACCCCCATTTTTCTTTTACGGAATCGATAGCGATTGAAATTTTGCACGCTTGCTCAAATTTATTCAAAAAACTATCTGGCAGTTTCTGAAATATAGGCGTCTTCACGCAAAATTTTGGGTGAAGCTCGACGTCAGTTATGCGTGTTTTGCGTTCATAAATCGTTTGCCTCTGATGTGACGTTGAAATAAACATGACAAATTATATATCATTGGAGAGATAATTTTAATATAAACTTGAAAATAAAGAATTTTTGCCGTATTTTAGTTGTATATAAAAACGATAATCGAAAAACTAGTCAAGTACGTCATTTTGCGCTCTGCTGAAAAAATGACGTTAGTGGTCATGTTTGAAGATTTACAGCAGCAAAATGGAGAATAACAGAAAAATGAAAAAAATACCAGTCAATCGGAAATATCGTCAATTTTGACTCGGCAAAATTTCATAACGGCCCGTTGACTTTCGTTTGGTGGCGCATATTACCTTAATGCCATCCGATTTTATGAAAGCTTAAAAGAAGTCTAAAATGTCCTTGAATAGCACACAGAAACAGATTTCTTATCCCAAACTCAAGTTATTTTAACTGAAGCAGCTGGCATCAAACTCACAACCCCTGGTTTTATAGCCCAGTATGTTACCAATGAGTCCAATTTACCCGGGCTACACTAAAACTATCTCTAATAGCGTTACTTTAACTGCTCTAATAGGATGAACACTTCAACATTATCTCAGTTACGTAACTGTGGCTAGGTTACCCAACCAGTAATATTCGATCCTGTATTAAGTCCGAGTTATTCTCTACAAATTTCTGTCAACTTCCCCACATCAAGATTTTAACATACCTAATGCATCATAGAATGATTCCTTTCCCCATATACTAGGGTCATACAGTTCTGGTGGGTAGTTTGTGCCCTTCTCGTCTATACCACAAAATTCTATCAGCTTTTCATATATACTGAAATAAAAACAACATGATAAATCAAGCTCTTTTTTACACAACATACTAGTATTCAAGTATAGTGACAAAATTATTTTTATCTTAAAAGTTATATATCTGCATACTAGAATGGCTGCATTGCCAGTACTTACGCAAAGTGAGCACCAGCCTCAGAATGCTGCCATTGGTCAATTTAACCTTTACCCTGCTAAATTTCTAAAATGGACTGGTCCATCATTCAGTCTGGGCAATTCCACTTGATATTCAAAGGTGTTTTCACTGAAAATTAACTGATTGAATAGGTCTGTAAGGCAAATACACTTGCCGCCAGCAGGCTAAATGTTGAAAAATTTGTTAAAAATAATCAGATACTGGAGTTTTGAGACTGTTCTCCTGCACAGCAAAAAGACACTAAAATTTATTTCAAAACCAACCTGGGATTTCTAAAGTCCACCCTGTTTTGTATATTTCTGTTGAGATCCAATCCCTCCTTCAGCTTTCTTTCATGTAAACTTGCTATTTTTTCCTGATTTTAAAAAAGTGAAAAAGTTATAATTATGCATTAAACATTCAGACAGTCACTGCAGAAACATTTATATTTGTGGAAACTTAATTTCTTGCCTGCAGTGTAACTTTTATCTGTAAGTAACATTCAGGAAAATTTAGTTTTCTGGAACATTTTGTAACATTTATTTAAACAGTCATCAGTTGCTAAGCAGCCAGTCAAGGGAGCAACACAATCTGACTGTTTGATACAGGTGCCCGCTGAGGCAGTGTCAACTGTATTAGGCAAATCTAAGACATCTGATTTCCCGTAGTCAATACTAGATACTTAATAAAGTTACCTGGACATCATGAAACATATAATTCACTGTAACAATTATAACGTTAACCTACCTTTTAACAGCCTAAACGCTTTGGAAAATTTAGTTTTCACTCACCTTTACACATTTTGTGTCATTTGCAACAATGTCATACTTGTCAAAAAAAAACCTGGGCAAAAGAGTAAATTGTAACATTCAGTAATCTGTAACATTTTGAAACATTCAATAACTATACCTGTAACATTTTGGAACATTTAGCGACAGGTTCTGGTGGAAGTTCAATCTCATCAAATGATTTGTTGAGCATAGATCTGGATAAGGAGGCTAAAATAAAATCAAAGTTCATGTTGATAAACAGCATTAGATAAATAGCATATTACTGTAAAATCATTTAATTTTACGGGCAAGAAATTTCGTGGTTTCCTCTAAAATGAATATTTCATGGGGACAAGGATTTGTGGATTAAAAATTCCAAAGATGAATGGGAAACCTGCCTATTCTACGGAATTTATTGGATTGTCAAAACCATGAAATCCGCGAAAACAAGTCTGTCATGAATATCAATAATTTCGATGTACAAGGCAAATAAAAAATTTGTAGTTTTAAAATCAAACTTATTTCTTCAAAAGAGCCAAAACAGACAAAAAATTATGGTGCCAAATTTGATTCGAATTTTATGTTAAACTTTCTGTTACTGTAGGGAATAGCTTTGAACACAAGTTTATGCCTTCAGCATTAAAGTCAGTTTTTATCAATATAAAATGCAAATAAATGCACAAAGTTATATGATATTTGCCGGCATCTGAATATGAGTAAAGTCCCTGTAACATATTTAATTAATTTAAACAAACAACCTAGAGGAAACATTTCTGAGGACATTCACTTTTTTAACCTACTTACATTTGTGATGCTAAATATGAAAGGAAACTTACACGCTTGTTCAACATTCAATGATGTTTTCATTATCTTTCCCTGAAATATAGAGCAGAGAAATATTATACATGTACATGTACTACCAGACAGTAAAGATAACTGAAGTACCTGTGCTCATACAGATACTGACACACTGGATCAAATTTTCCTGCCTACCTACAGAGGAAAGACAAGGCTGTCCGGGTTGGAGATCACCTGGCCTCATATTCATCAAGGTTTGAAGTCCAAAATTTAGACTTAAGACTTAAAATCTATAAAAATCCTAATCATAACTTTTGCGAAAAATATTAATTCAGAGTGTTTTGTTATAGGGTTTGCTAAATTTGACACACATTTCTTCAATTTCCAAAAAATGAATTTTAAACAAGAGGGCCATAGTGGCCTTTAGTCACTCACCTGACCTTGACAATTTTATCTTGAAGATATGTATGACACACTGAATCATGAATGGTAATATCTGTGTTTATCATACAAAAACATAAAACAGGTCAAGGGCCCCCATTTGAACAAAACAGAGAAAAGAACTTACAATGACGCAACAGACCAAATTTAATGAGGACTGATCAAGCGGTTCATGAGAAGAAGTTGTTTAAAGGCTTTCCTATTTATAACTGCTCCTATTCAAATGAAATTGAGAGAGGACCTAACAAATGATGAAGATCCAGCTAGCAGTTCAAGAGAAGAAGCTGTTTAAAGGTTTTTCTATTTTTAGCTCTAGTGGCCCTTCAGGGGTCAAGTGCCCCCATTTGAATAAATCTGAGAGGGTACCTTGCCAGGATGCTACTGACCAAGTTTGGTGTAATTCTGAGCAGTTTAAGAGAAGAAGATGTTTAAGTAAAAATGTTGACAAATGACACCAGACAACAGATGCCAGACCATGTGCCCATACTATAAGCTCACCCTGAACCAATGGTTCAGGTGAGCTAAAAAGTCGACCTAAACAAAACGGTTAATGCCTAAAAATCAGACAAGCCAACAAGAGTTGTCAGTGGACAGCGCGCTCTACTATTCTCAGTGCTTGATAGTATAATATAAGCAATGAGTAAAACTTTAACATTACAATAAGCATATTCTAAGTCAAAAAGGGACCATAATTCAGTCAAAATGCTTGATAGAGTTGCCTCCTCCTTTTTACAGACTGGGGTCATGATGGTAAACAAGTATGCAAAATATGAAAGCAATATCTCAATGGACTTTGAAAATATTTGGGGCGGTATGCCAACTTTAACATTTATTCTAAGTCGAAAAGGGGCCATAATTCAGTCATAATGCTTGACAGAGTTGCCTCCTGCTTTTTACAGACTGGGGTCATGATGGTCAACAAGTATGCAAAATATGAAAGCAATATCTCAATGGATTTTGAAAATATTTGGGGTGGTACGCAAACTTTAACATTTGTGTGATGCTCATGCTAACGCTCACGCTCACGCCGACGTCGGGGCGAGTAGGATACTTCCCCTATTCTTCGAATAGTCGAGCTAAAAATCACCTCAACTACGCCCCTTCCACGATCAACAGAGGTCTCTGGGCTTGGCTCCTCCTCACTCTCACTTGATTCTTCCTCCTCTAATTCATCAGCACCATATGACACCAATCGTGTAGCTGTAGTTAATTACAAGGTATAATGAAGATTACTGAAAACATGACAATATATTCAAATGTTTTGATTGCTACATGTACATGATGAATCTACAAGAGTTGTTGGAGGATAGCGACAACGGACTACTCAAAAGCCTTGTGATTAACCCTTACCCTGCTAAATTTCTAAAATGAACTTGTCTATCTTTCAATTTGGACAGTGACATTACCTGTTAAAAGGGGTGTGCACCAAAAAGATACTGACTGAATGGCGAACAGTGCAGATCATGATCAGACTGCACAGATGTGCAGTCTGATCATGATCTACACTGGTCGCAAAGGCAGAGTCAATCGTGTTTAGCAGGATAAGGGTTAATAGAAGGTATTAAAATCTTAATGTCCATTTTATGCTGACAAAGTATACCAAGTTTCACTGATATTGGAAGGAAACTTGAGGAACTGAGGACAAATTGTTGTAATATAGCTGTAATATTTTGAAGTCCGACAAAGGGCCAAAAGTTCATACATTCATACATATGAGCCGTGCCATGAGAAAACCAACATAGTGGCTTTGCGACCAGCATGGATCCAGACCAGCCTGCGCATTGGCGCAGTCTGGTCCGGATCCATGCTGTTCGCTTTCAAAGCCTACTGCAAGTAGAGAAACTGTTAGCGAACAGCATGGATCAGGACCAGACTGCGCGGATGTGCAGGCTGGTCTGGATCCAAGCTGGTCGCAAACACACTATGTTGGTTTTCTCATGGTGTGGCTCAATTTTTATAACATGTCCAATTTATGTTGAATATATACATGAAGTTTAATATATCGTTATATTTCTAAAAGATTTCTGACATGTATTTTAAAGATGTAAAGTCGGACAAGTAACCTTTTCAATGTAACTTTACACTGGTTTTAACATTTTGAGACAGAAAAATAAAATTCAAAGGTACGACATAAAACAAAGACTTTTATTCGGATTGGTTTATCAAACTGACTAATATTAAAGAACATGTACATCCCTATGTGAACACACACTGCAGACAATATTTTCGATATTGTCCATTTTACACGATATAATATTTCCAACTCAGCACAAGAAAATGATTCACACTAATCACAGCTTCTTTATCTCTGTCAATACAGTTCCAAGGTGACAAGTTATCTTTTTCCTTATAATTTTGACTACTAAAATATCTGCAAAGATAAAAGATTTAATGTAATAAGTGTAGAAGGAAATTACGTTTTCGTTTCTTCGCCTTTTTTGTGTCTGTTGATTCCATGTCTGACCTTGAATTTTCATCTTCTACAACCAATGATGATGGAGGTCTAGAAGTTGGTGCAGGATGTGGAACTGGGGTTGGTGTTGGAGTATCATGTTCATCATCCGATATTGAATCTATTGCAGATTTGATTTTCTAAAAGTCAAAAATATGTTAGAATAATATCAGAATTTTTGGACCGATATAATGTTTTTGACAAAGTTGTATCAAAACTTTGCCAACTAATATCAAAGGCAAAATACCTTAGTAATCATTACAGCCTTTTGCTATAAAACGTCCAAACTAAACTTTCCATGTGTATTTTAACATATTGAGTGGTCAGTTACAATGGAACTAGTTCAACATTAAAATAATATATGTACTCAAAATATTAGTTATCATAATGTCTGACAGATCAGTAGTGACATTTTGGTGTTTTTAACTGATTGGGATCAGAGAAACTATATATTTTCTTGCTGACAATTAACTGATCACAAGGATACAACAAATTTATCAGTTCATTAAAGGAAATAGTTAAATTCATAACAGCTTTCCTATACCAGAGATCTGCACATTATAAATTACTGTGAAATCATTAAATTTCGTGGGCATGAAATTTCGTGGTTTTGGTCGAAACGGCAATTTCGTGGGGATATGAATTCGTGGATTTCAACTTTCAACATAAAATGAATGGGAATTTTACTTGTTCGTTTGGATTAAATTTCGTGGATTGACTCAACCACGAAATCCACGAAAATTAGTCCTCCACGAATATTAATGATTTCACAGTATTACGGACAGAGAGAATTATACAAACAAGTCATCACCACAATATACCAGACCAATTATGGCAAAGTGCCCAGTAGTACAGACAAGCAATGCATATTCCAGAACAAATTCATCATGTAAAGTTGGTTTGAAATTAGTCCAACTTGTGTTATAATTATCACTTTCATTTCATTTCAGTCTGACATTACATCCAACTCAGTCACATCCAAAAACAAGAGTAATCATTAGTGATTCACATCTAAACATAAATTGTAAGCTCTAAAGTATAAGAAATAAAAAAATATCTTAATTTGCTGTAGGTAATATATTTATCTTAAGAAAAGAAAAAATCTTCAGTCTCTCTTTTGAGACAAGCATACACAATGTATGAAAATAAAATACAGATCTCTATGAAAACATACTTTATTTTCAAATGTTGTTTGTAAATGTCAGTTCTTTATAAAAATACAAATAATACTGCACTACTGCACTTACAATTCCTGAGAAGTTGCTTACCTTTCCTTCATCATCTGAGTCAGACTCTTCAGCATAGGCGGCAAGTGAAGCCATAGCCGCAGTACTGTCATTCCGTTCCATACTCATCTTTCCACACCTAACAATTAAAACATGAAACCCATTGAAACAAATACAATATTCCCCATTTCGACATAACAGAATAAATCCTGTCCTCCAGTATTTCCGTAAAAGGGACGGGGGCTGGCTAGATTAACCGATATAGCGGCAGTGTACAATATTAGCGAAAAATTTTGCCAGAAGATAAGCATTTATGATAATTCTTACTGTCTCACATTGAAAAAACTATTTTACGACCTCGACAATAAAATCTTTGTACAAATAATTTGTTTACCTTGAAAAAAGCAAATAATTCACACCATCGCTATCCAGCTAAGGAAGAAAAGATAAGATTTCAAAAATAAAGTAAGCTTTGGGGATATTTTTGCTGCATCTTAATAACAACAAAGTTTTGCGATAATCTGCAATACTTTTTATACCATGTCTTTGTTTAAACCTTGGAGAAAGGATAATACTAAATACTACCGCTATTTAACATAATGGCCGATACCCACCTCACCGTAAAAACGGAAACGGGTATTTATTGGTGGCTAATACTGGAAAACAGGATTTATCCAATAATGTCAAAAAAGTCAATACAATTTAGCTAGTGGCTAGGGTTCCGGTTACCGGACCTCTAGCCACCGTACAGGACAGGCTAGAGGTCCGGTAATCAATATGAATACTGAGAATTGTATTATAAAGAGCAGACTATATTTTATCTTTAAAAACGAGAGAAGATTTCAAAAGTTTGTTCTTGTATTTTTCTCGTTGTTTTAAATACATGATAAGTCAGAGGAGTCAGAAGTACTTATAATTCTTTAATCACGGTGAAAAATACGATCGCAAATTCGACAGATAATTAAATCAATTTGTACGCTTCGGAAGCTTTTATTGCTTTCCTTGTTTTTCTCGGGGCTGATGAATAAAAATAATAATCTTAATTTTTTCTTCAGTATTTAAGACATGGATTTTGCACTGAACTGTTTCGTTTTACTGCTTGAGTAAATAAATAACGGTGACTACCAGAAATCGCTGTTAAAATATCATATTCAATATGCATTGAACCCGAGTGAGAGCTAATTATACATAAAATATTTACAAAAATAAAAGTAATAAAGGCAACTTTATGACAACTAATCATAACTTTTACCAGCAATTACCTTACTGGCAATTACCTTATACACTGGTATATTACAGTTCATAATAGTACATGTATATTGATTACCGGACCTCAAGACTCCGGGTCTTACCTTTATCTATTTACTCAAGCAGTAAAACGAATTCAACAATTCATGAGCAAAATCCATGTCTTAAATACTAAAGAAAAAAATATGTTTATTATTTTAGGCAGTGGCTATGATTACGGTACCGTAATCCTAGCCTCCGATTCTAGGATTACGGAAGTTCCGTATTTGTAGACAACCCTTTGAGAATAGGCTAGGATTACGGAAGTATTTAAGAGGCATTAAATATATGTTAAGACATGCATAAATGATGTTGTAAACTTATTTATTTCACTTAAAATAGCGAAAACGTATACAGGTGTTGATTTCGCCCGAATCTATATGCGCGGCAATCTAAAGTGACAGGCAAAATCAAATCTGTCATAAAATTTAAAGTATAGAATATTTTTTAAAATCTTTTGAGCTATTATTAAGAATCTGCCAATTTTCAACAAAAAATATATATATATATTTAGTATAGTTTTGGAAAGAAAAACTGGTGTTGATATCGCCTGTTTCTTTAAGATTATACTAACCCAAAATGGCTGATCGATAACACGAAATAATAGGGTAGGCATGAAAAAACACTATTTAAGTGAAATAAGTATGTTTACAATAACATTTAATGCATGTCCTAACATACATTTGATGCCTCTTAAATACTTCCGTAATCCTAGCCTATCCTCAAAGGGTTGTCTACGAATACGGAACTTCCATAATCCTAGAATCGGAGGCTAGGATTACTGTACAATAATCGTAGCCATTGCCATTATTTTAATTCATCAGTCCCGTGTAAAAAACAACAACAAAAAACCAGTAAAGGCTTCCGATTACGGTGAACAAACTGCTATTAATTATCTGTTGAATTTGCGGTGATTAAAGAATTGTAAGTACTTCTGTTTCCTGTGACTTACCATGTATATATTTAAAACGAGAAAAATATGAAAACAAAATTTTGAAATCATCACCCGTTTCTAAAGATAAAATATAGTTACCTAGCTCTTTGTAATACAATTCTCAGTATTCATATTGATTACCAGACCTCTAGCCTGCCCTGTACGGGTTGTCTAGAGGTCTGGTTACCGGACCCCTAGCCACTTCCTACAATTTATACTAAATAACTAAATTCAGTGAAATTTAATACGGCAAAAATTATCATAAATATTTCGGTCATATAATATACAAACTTCAGTCTGGAAAATACTATTGATAGGCCTATTTAAAAGTAAACAAACATATATATTCAATTTTCTTTTGTTAAGTATAAAAGTGTTGATTCTATCCGAATTTGTTAAAAGTCCGAATATAATGCAACATTTCAACTTCGAATATCTAATAAACTATGCCGCTATGTAAACTATTACATTGATAGAAAGTTAGGCGCAATGTTTATACATATATCTCCCAACTTTTTCATTTAATGAAACAAGAGTATCAAAATATAACCAGATTTGTAGAAATCCGTTGCTTTCCTGTGATCATGAAACGACCTCGAAGAAATTTAACTAACGGAAAGGAATCAAAATACCAGAAAGTAGAAAGCTGTTGCACAGTTTATCAAATTATTGGATGAATCAGTCTGTACCCAGTCCGCTTAATTCAAGAAACTTGTTAGCACTAGACTTTGAGATCAGTTCATTCAAATTTGGAACGGTGATGTTCAAACTTAAAGCAAATGTTTAAACTATCGTATATGTAAGTCAGAAATTGTATTTGAAGAATATTTTATCATACTGCCTTGGCAACTTTCTTCAGCTTTGTTAAAATTTAGATGTATGAATCATAAGATGCCAATTGAGAAAAGTCGATTCTTTAATATAGATAGAAACTAACGAGTATATTATTTTTGTGATGCAAACCAAATGGGAATGTATTTCACTGTCTCTTTTATTGTGTACACACATTTTGTAAACAGTAGACGTAAATTTATTAAACACTTTTAAAAAATCTTGCATTGTTTTGTAAATAAATAATTACAACCTGCAAATAGTTTTGATAATGTTCTATCATTAGTTTTCTTCTTTAGAAATTTGTTAATGATGCATAAATGTGTTTATCAGTGGTTAAGTTGTGGCTGTTTAGAGGCTAGTCATTCTCCCAGGAATTTTGAACCTTTGCTAATTGCCTTGGTCCGTATCTGGAATGTGGAGAAAATATTATGATACAATGTAATTTTGTCATTTCCTTTTACTTTGTAGAATTTTCTGTGTTTCCGGTTGTTAAATGTTCACATTTTATATTATTTTGTATTTTATGTCACATGTTCTTATGAACCATGACAGTATCAAATAAATCTTGAAATCTTTTATAGAATCTCGTTTCTATGAGTCTTTTAGATGTGTTAATAATTTAAATATGGCTTTGATATTTGTCTTTGTTTTTTAGCCTCTTCATCTGTATTTTGTAGCTTATCCAATATCATTTTTTTTTGTGATTAGCATGGACTGCTAGACATTTGCCCCCGTTGAAATGGTAGAAAGGGCATTTACTTCCACTGCTTATTTTTAGAATGGACATTTGCTGTATCTTGCACTAGGCTCCAACAAACATCACTAACAGTCTTTTAGAGAAGTCTACCATATGGGTTACCGGTGGCTCTTATAAACACATAGACTAACGTTGAGCTGCCAATGAAATATTGTAATTTGTTGAAATTGATTTTGTGATTAAGAATTTTGGACATCATACGTTCGGTTTCTAGGAAATTATGACCGAATGCTGTCTTTTTAAAATTAATATGTATTTGCTTTTGAGCTTTAGTTTAGTTTGATGATAATTTATTGCAACCATTATACGCAATAATACATATGTAGCGATGGACCGGAGTGGAAGAAATACAGACATTAAAATAATTGTTAAAAATCACTTTTAGGTCTTTTGGTCAAAGCTGACTAAACTTTTTAAATTAATATAAATTGCAGTATATTTGCCTATTTATCTGAAAATGTAATTATGTAGACAAATTGACAACAAAAACAGACCTGAATACATTTTGATTAATTAGTCTAACTTTCGCACCTCTTTAAAATACTAATTCCATGATTGGCCACTTTCCAAAAAAAAGTAGCCTCCCTTAAAGGGAAAAGAATGTTGTTCTTATGTTAATTCCGTTTGCTAAAATTTCTTGAATCATTTAAAGAAGTGGAAGAATTTTAAAAATCGGCTAAAAAATGAGAAAGTTATTAGCATTTAAATATTTGATCAAAATGGTCGCCATTTTGTTTCCATGGCAACAAAAACAAAATGGCGGATTTATAAAATTTCTATATAAATATTGAAACTGTAATTACATATTTCTGCAAAATAATTTTTCTATTTTTTCCAGCTATAATGAAAGAAATTATCATGTTTTACATCTTACACTCAAGAAACGTATGAAATTAATCTTTTAAAAGGTTATCTTTTAAATAATGAATTCAGCAGTGTGTAAATGACGTCATAAATACACTAATATGGCTGCCTCAATGATCAGCCATTTTCCTTAATTTCAAACTGCCATATCTTTTTCAATAGTGGTCCGATTTTAAAAATTCTTTCAGCGTTATGAAAAGCTCGAAGATTGCTTTCATAGGAAATTAACCTATTTTCAGGCATTCCTTGCCCTTTAACTGCAACTCACAGCACGCGGATGCGCACCAGACCAGCACACAAAGACAAACACATGCACAGACAAAAACAATGCAAACACATGAGGGCAAAACGAACAAGAAAAAGGACACGGTATGGCATCGCCTTGGAACAGTCAGTGCAACAAAACACCACGGGGTCTAAAACCGGTTTATGGCCAGGTGAAGCCCTACACAAGCAAGGCCAACAGAACCTAAGTTATGTAACACAAAAATGCTCTTGTAAATTTATATAAAAAGCAAACCTCAAGAACCAAAAACTCATGTACTCAATGCCTTTACAGAAGACAGATCATCGAGGGAAACACCCTTAAGGGGCACGACGAATTAGGCCAGAAGACAGATATCAAAAGAGTAATATGGATAATCCGGTGTTGACATAAACTTTTATTTAGTTTACCACATCGGTCTATTTTAATTTAATTCATACCATGTACCTGAGATAACAGACATGTTCAATTTTCTTTTCAAAATTATGGTCAATTTAAATTTCCTAGGTATGGCAAAACAATGAAGAACAATATTTTTTTTTTGATGATTTTTTCCAAACTATGAAACTCACTGTAACTGAGACCTTAACATGTTACTGACAACATACATTTAGTAAAGTATGTAAAAAGTCAAAATTGTACGATCAGCAGTTTTAAAGTTATTTGCGAATATAAAGATAATTGGAAAAGACGAACATTTCTCTGAGAAATAAAATGATGTTGTCCACAAAGCGAATTGTATGCATTTTTGTTTCTTGTATAAATTTTCGTCAAAAAACGTTGCATAAAAGTTATGTAGCAAAAAATCACCATTAAAAGAACTGTTTATCTCCTATCATATGAAACTCTAACTATGACTTTTCAAATAACGGCATTTCTAAAAAGATAAAAGCGACCAATGGTCAAGGTTGCAAAATGGTGCTGATCCATCCCAATGCACACTCTTACATACCAGATTTTAACCATTGCTCTCTGGGTTCACCTCGGGTACCATGTCGAACATCTGATGAATAAGCGTGCTGAGTGGAAGTAATACCGACAAACTAAACGATCTATGATATATTCTATTTCATATTAACCATTTATAATTCCATAATGCTTTTATTTTGGTGTAAAAAGCAGATAAAGCAGTTGTGTATGTAGACAGTATGCATATTATTACACGGTTAGAGAAGCACCACATGCACTTTCAATACTGCACGTGGTCTTATACACTCAGAGAAATGAAGGGGAGTAATAAAAACAGTCTATTCAGTTATACTTTCTCTCCATAATGGTAATCAATATTCAAGTCTTTGATAGCATATGGGAAAACAATTATCGATTGCATTGAAAAGAAATCAATATACCCTATATTCCTAAAAATGACAGTCACAAAAAGGTTTTTCTCTACAAAATGATGTTACTATGATGCTCTTTTTACAGCCTTTCTAAAAGATTTTAACTTGTAAACAGGGCCCACGACAATGCTCTTAACATTAAACAAACTGGGAAAAGCTTATTCCATGGAAAATTTCAATATTCTATTTAAGATATTATTCTAACAATAGCAAAACTTTGACGATAATCTAGATAATAAAGGTACGATTGCGTGTAGCTTAAGTATGAGTACAAGAATATTGATCTGCAATTCTTAATCCAAACTCCTTTCGTGCACACGCCTTTCCTGTCATTGCAGATTTTTTATTGCTTTTGAGAACCAACTGCCAGTGTGTTTGATAGCAATTAACGTATTTGCAAAAGAAGTCTAGATGCATTTGAGTTTCGCTTTCTTCGTATCGTTGCACTTGAAATATACATTTTGATGTACGATTGGTATTTCATGTTAAATCGTTTTGTGGAACAACTGCTAAAATTAACCTACCTATATGCCTACCCTACCCTACCAAGCCCTACTCTAACCTTCTTACAAACCTTATTACTTACTACTCTCAATATGTGCTTCTAGTTTTATCTGCGCAGTCGGTCCGTCCACAGATGATGTAAGTAACTGAAATGAACATGATAAATACGACAGTGTGATACTACCTACCTTCCTATCTATCTGTCTACCTGTCTGTCCACCCACAAACCGACCCAACCAATCTCCTGAGACAGCCTGCTTGTAAGTGTTCAAGAGTGCATCTGAACACAGACAACATGTAATTGTGCCAGTGAGACGTCAACAAAAAACAAACATACAAAAAAAAAAAAAAAAAAAAAAAAAAAAGAAAAGAAAAGAAAACTGTTAGCCAAAGGGCCCAGATACCGGGTTTCGGCAACGGCTTTTTAGCCGTTCTAGTTTCTTCCAGAAGCTTTCAGCAACGTAAAGTAGTGAGCGCCTGCAGGAAAAAACTTGTAATCAATTTACTTATTTGTATTGAATTTTCCTGTTCTTAAACGCGGTAAGTTTTATTTATACTTAGGTAAATACTACGTTAAATGTTTTAGTATTTAATTCTGTAGCCAAATCTTTACAGATATTCCCCATACATTTTGATATCGATAGTTTCTGAAGTGTGGTAGTTTCCGGATGTTCAGGTCATTCTGCTTTATCATCTGTAGCCAACTTCAAGAACAGTTAAAAGCTGATTATACCTTAACCCCCAGCAATTTGCAGGTACTACAGTGTACTCGGGTATTCCGATCAAGTTTTCCTAAAAATTTTAATGGCAGTGGCTAGAGGTCCGGCGGTATCAAGACTTTTCACCTCCTAGACGTTTCTCCCCTAGACTTTTCACCTCCTGGTTGTTTCACCACAAGATGTTTCACCTCCTGTTTATTATATTGATTAAGCAGGTGTTAAATGTTCTTTTGTTATACTTGATTATCTCTGATAATGGTAGGTGTTGAGCAGTCTCAAAGATAAAAGAAGTTTTAGCACATACTTAATCAACATACTTGGCAACTTTATTATTATTTGGAATTAAAAAATAGTTTTGATTACAGGGCTTTTCATCCTATTTCCCAATTGAAAATGAGGTCATTTTCTCCCAACTGTGGCAGAGGAACTTCCCAAAATCTAAAAAAAAAAAAAAAAAAAATTGAAATTATAATTTATATTCCACAAATAGGAAGCAATGAGCTCATTTATGATTAGGAAACCACCACATTGTGTCTTTGTTACATACCTCTTTTGCAGAAGGAAAAAAGACCCTGTTTCAATGAAATGCTCTTTTCCCGAAATGAGCAATTATCGCGTATGAATTTCCCAATTTGAAAGGCCAGGGCCTCTTCCCAATTTCCTGGTGAAAAGCCCTGGATTATAAAGTTTTTAAGAAAAATTCTGTAGTCTTTTAGAAATGTTTTTGAAGACTAGATCTATTGAATAAATTTATGTTTTTTTTGCATATTTATATTTCCTATATTTTAATCTTCCTGATTAAATCAAAATAATTTAACATTTGTTTTTTTAAAATCCAGCTAGAGGTCCGGTAATCAATATGAATACCGAGAATTGTATTTACAAAGAGCAGACTATATTTTAAAAACAGAAGATGATTTCAAAGGTTTGTTCTTGTATTTTTCTGGTTGTTTTAAATACATGGTAAGTCACAGGAAACAGAAGTATTTATAATTCTTTAATCCCGGGAAAAATTCGATCGCGAATTCGACAAATAATTAACAGCAGTTTTTATGCCGTAATCGGAAGCTTTTATTATTAGCTCGACTATTCAAAGAATAGTCTAGCTATTCTACTCACCCTGGCTTCGGCATCGCACCTTGGTTAAGTTTTTGCATGCAAGTACATACAGCTATCATTTAAAGGCATATAGCTTTGAAACTTATTTTTTTCTTTTTCTAGGTCAATTACCAGCCTAACTGGGTCAAGTTCCATAACTCTGACATGTATTTTGAGCAAATTATGCCCCCTTTTGGACATGGAAAATTCTGGTTAAAGTTTTACATGCAAGTTACTATCTCCAAAACTAATTTAATGCAGATATTGAATTGAAACTTCACATGTGTCTTTGGGGTTATAAAACTAGTTATAAAACATTTTGGGAATGCCACCAACACCAGTGGAATTGGGAAAATTCTCTTGGAAATTGTCTTAATTGGGAAAATTTGCAAATTACCAAAATCTATGTAAAGTGTTTTTTATGTGAAATATTGATGAACTGCATTTCAGTATTGTCCAACAGTATTATAACACCTACATATACATACAAATTAGCAAAACTATCTTAAAACAGCAAAAACCCTAAAAGGTACAATCATTTGGGAATAAAATTTTCAAATTTGGGAAAAAACATACTTTTTTGCTTTTGGATTACCTCCTTTTACAGGAGGTAAATTTATAGGGGAAAAAAGCCCTGCACTATTGCCGTTACTCATAATAATTTTCTACCTTTAGATGTTTACCTACAGATACTAGTTTTAAAATGAAATGCTCTTCGGAATGTTGGAAAAACTTTATGATCGCTAAATCACACAAAATAATTATTCTGAATTAAAAACTAAGACCATAATGAAAGTTGTATTTATTTGTTATTAGAGTGGTGGAACCTATGCTCGCAGTCTTTTGTACATATATAATCTATTTAAGAAGCAAGAAAAAAACCATTACGATTTTGTCTTTGCAAAAACATAAAGTTGTCCTCCTTTTATAGAAACATGTTGTTGATGTGTGTCATCACTTGACTTAGTCGTCTTGTGAGCTATCGAAACGGCATACATGAAAAGGTGAAATTTCACCCTGAAGGGAACCTATGCTGGCGGTATGTTATATTTATTAAACTACATGTAAAGCCGAGAAAAAATTTCAAAAGGCTAAAAATGAACAAACAAGCATAATTATGCGAGTATAATATTTAGAACATTACACATTTATTATGTGAAAAACAAAAGAAATGATCATGAAATTTCAATAGTATGTGCCTCTTTGTGTATATTTATCTCACAGAAATGGAGTCACTATAAGAACAAATATTAAAAAACATAAATATTTGCATCGTACTTAAACATTCTTTCGGCAGTAAACTTCTTTGTTTTATATAAATATTACTCTTTAAACTTCATTTTAAAGAATAGTAATTCTGTTTTTATCAAACTAATTCAAAATTAGAAAGTTCCTGAAGTGTTTGTAAAATACCGCCATTTTGTGCTATGTGTCAAATTTGACAGTTTGGGGAAAATTCATTATAACTTTGGATTTTACACATTTATTTTTTTTTTATCTAAGTTGCTCTTAAATATATTTTATATCTGAAGGTAATGCATGATTTCTAATATACTAACTTTGACTGGGTGATTTTGACGTATTTGTCTGAGATTTGTGCGACGAAAACAGATTGCGTAAAATGTATCGGCTGCGGTATACGTCACATAAGCCGCACACACGGCTATCGCTACGTTTGTTGCACATCATCACTGGTGGGTGTTGAACATAGCATGATAAAATATTTTTTGTCTGTGCTTCAGCAGAGAGCGTATTTATCGAGATACCGCGAGCATAGGTTCCACCACTGTACAGTTTCAACATGGAGACACCCCGCCATTCAGTGTAACACATAGTAGCATGTAAAATGGCTCTGACTTACTATTGACATGAGTTCAAGGCATTTTTTAATGAATGGGGTAACACTAGTAAATATTTAACTGTGATGAAAGAAAAGTGAGGCATATTATGTTATAAATAAACAACTATTTGGTATAGAATAGAACAGACAAAAGTACAGTGATTCAGAATACCCCATATTTAATGACTTTTGTTTAATAGAAACAACCTTTTTACATGCAATTTTTAGAATATTTATATATTTGTAGTGTGATAGGTAAAAATGTATATATTGTACACTATATTCATGTATCATCTAACTGTGTACATCACCTTACAATAAAGTAAGAGTCTCTTGAATAGTCTTAGCAGCTGTATTTTCTCGGCAAAAATTAGCATCTCGAGTATATATGAGCCGTGCCATGGGAAAACCAGCATTGTGGCTTTGCATGGAAAAAAAGCTGCATGAATCCAGACCAGCCTACGCATCCGCGCAGTCTGTTCAGGATCCATGCTGTTCGCTTTCAAAGCCTATAGCATTCAGAGAAACTGTTAGCGAACAGTATGGATCCTGACCAGACTGCGCGGATGTGCAGGTTGGTCTGGATCCATGCTGGTCGCAAACCCGCTATGTTGGTTTTCCCATGGCACAGCTCATATACAACATACTTAACTTGTGTTTATTGCTTGAAAAATAGGTAAATGATATAACCTACGGTTGTTTAATATGCACAGATGCGTAAAGATTACAAACATTAATATAACATAAGTAATTGTTGTCATCAGCTGTAAAACGTTTTGAGTGGCCAGCATTTTAGACCAGTTTGGAATACATGAGTAGACTGTATTTACAGCTGGGTCGACTGGGACAATTTCGATAAGGTGCCTTGCCCAAAGACACACTAAAAGCCATGAATTGAACCTGGGGCCTTCACCTTATATTTAAGAAAGCCTCTTAACCCGCTTGAACACTGCATCCACAATAATGATAAATGGAACTAATAATTCACAGTTTATGTGCAGAAATGGAAGTTCTTTTTTATCAAATTTGCATTTTCCTTGGGACTGATGGATTCAGATAATAAACCTTTACTTTTCTGTAGTATTTTAGACTTAAAATGTGCTCATAAATTCATGAATTTGTTTTACTTCTTGAGTAACAGTGACAAACAGAATTCGCTTTTGAAATTTTATATTCAGTATGTTTTCCACCTGTGGCCTGAGTGGATACAATTAATAAAAAGAATATTTACAAAAAAAATTAATAACAGCAACTTTATGAAAGCTAGTCATAGTTTTTCCACAGCAATTTCTATATACACTCATACACTCACTCACTCACTCACTCACTCACTCAGGGCTTGGTGCAAAACTATTGTAACTGTATATAAATAAAGAACAAGATACAGTAGTTTTGCGCTAAGCCCTTAATTTAATTTAAATTAATTTAATTTAATTTAATTTAATTTAATTTAATTTAGTCTGGTAATACAGTAATCTGTTTACTACTGGACCTCTAGACTTCTTAAATCTAAGGCAAGTAAAAAACTGAGTCATCCTGGGTCAAAAATTATGTCCCTCTAGGTTTAAAGGTGGATAATCAGATTTTGGCCATGTAACGGATTTGTTTGAAACTTTAATGTCTGATCATTTACACCCATTTATGTTCTCTTAACGCTTAATACAAGTTAGATTTTCACTGGAGGTATTTTTAAAATTTAATTTTCCTATCCTGGTTGCCCAACCAAGATGGAGTTAATTTATCATAAGTATAAATTTGATAAACATACTTTGCCTAAGGAAAGGTATAAATATTAGACATATTGTAATATATTTGTAAAATATTTGCATTAACAATTATGTATTTAGTTGTTATTCATTAGAAACGCAAGTTTGAAAAAATATTATTATCTCCCTTTGTCTATCTTGGTTGCGCAACCAAGATAGATTGGAAATAAGTGAATTCAGAACAACTACACAGCTTTTAAGCTTGCCTTTTGGTTAGGATTGTTAAATACTTAATATGTCTATCAAATGCAAATGTAAAACTAGAAATTGTATCGAAATAAGAAGAAATATCCAGGTTTTTAAATACTTTCATATTAAAGGGGAATAATTACAAAATTTTATAAAAATTAATAAAATATACATTTCCAATAGGAATCTATCTCTATGTAATGGGTCTTTTGTTCCTTAAATAAATCTCTACCAGAATATACAAAAAGTAAAAAATGTCATAAAATGTTGTTTAAATATGATTGACCACCTTTAATAATAAAAATGATGTTAGTACTCCACAGTCAGATTTGTATGAATGAGTATTGATAAAATAAGAATAATAAAAACATTTTAGGTTAGTTACTCACACCGTTGATGCTTTCAGCAGATGTTTCTGAAGTAGAATATTCTAAATGAAAAGTAATGTCATTTTCATCGTTTTCAGGGAGTGCGCTAGATTGTTAGAGAGCAACATGTCTTACATGCTGCAACATCTTCACAATGGATGGCAAGTAGACCAAGCAATTCTGTCTGAGGAAGACAGGGTCGTTATCATTCGATTCGGGCACGACTGGGACCCGACATGCATGGTAATGGACGAGACACTATACAAGTGTGCCGAGAAGATGAAAAACTTTGCCGTCATCAACCTGGTAGATATCTCAGAAGTTCCGGATTTCAACAAGATGTACGAGTTATACGATCCGTGTACCTGCATGTTCTTCTATAGAAACAAACATATAATGATTGATTTGGGAACGGGTAATAACAACAAAATCAACTGGGCTATGGAGGATGTACAAGAGTTCATTGACATAGTGGAAACAATTTACAGAGGTGCAAGAAAAGGCAGAGGTCTTGTGATCTCGCCAAAAGACTATTCAACAAAATACAGATACTGATTGTTTCACTCTTGTTCATTTTTATCTTGTAAATATTTCATCTGAGTAATTTTAGTAATCGTTAATTCAGTGAAATCTTTTTTTGGCATCCTAAAATGATATCTGTGAACTGAGAAAGAATTCAATGGAGTTATCTCCAAATATATGTCACAGGATGAACATATTTTTGAAAGAGATTTAAATCAGTACTGTTCATACTTTACAAATATGATATGAAATAAAACTGAAGTTCTACTAATTTACATCAAAAGAGGGCTTTTATAGATGTTTTACGGATTAAAAATTCTAAATTTGGAAAAGTTTTAAATAAATCTTAAGGCATACCCCTTTAACATGCCTGTTTAATAGCTCTATCAGTTTAAAGCGAAATGAAAGATAGTTATTTCTTTTACATTTACATTGCTCTATTCTTTGATGATCATTTTTAAGTCAGTGTCAGAAATTTTGAAAATACACCAAGGAATTCAAGAATCATCATCTGATCATAAAAACATATTGAAAACTCTGACTTGACAATATATGGTATCTTCACATTTATATCTGTACTTAATACATGACATATCAATTACCTGTCAAAAGTTTGTGCAATATGATTATGAATGGTCTATTTTCAAAACATGTTTACTGGGCTAGTACATATAGGTCAAAAAATTAAAAGTAAACCTTAAAATTACTTTCTCATGTCAAGTAATAAAACTCTGAATAGCTTGATGATTAACCTTTAGCCTGCTGCTGGCAAGTGATTCTGCCTTTGCGACCAGTGCAGACCAAGATCAGCCTGCACATCTGTGCAGGCTGATCATGGTCTGCACTGTTCGCTATTCAGTCAGTAAATTTTCATTGAACACCCCTTCAAATAATTAATGGTACTGCCCAAACTGAATGATGGGCAGTCCATTTTAGAAATTTAGCAGGGTAAGGGTTAATGATTAATAGTCAAAACTACTGGCAAGTCATTCAGTAAGTGTATACTTTTGAATTAATACAGTAATATAATATTGCATTGTAAGTCTTTTTATGTTGTTTTATTAATAAAATTTGAATGTTGAAAAGTTTTACTGAAGAAAGAAAAATTCTATGATAATCTACATCTTAAAGTATTTTCAGTTTCTTGTGTTGAGATGAGTTTCAGGGTTAAGAAATATTAGTCATTTAAGAGGCTTTTGCAAAATAAGAAATTGAAATTTATGTTAGAAAATTCAGAGAATGGCAGTGATTCTTCTGAGACATTTAAATGTTGTAATATTGTAAGTGTATAGTGAAATGTTGATTGATAAATAAATCAGGTAGAGCAATGATATAGCATTGGTGTTATGTATTGGATGTTTAGAAAATTGTCTACTGTTATTGGCTAGAATACACAAACTGTTTAAAAAGCATTTGTCTATGTCATGGTTGGGCTCATAGTGAGCTTGTACACACCAGTGGCTAGTTATTCTGGGGCACACTGGGAACAGTTTTGTTTGAGAAACAGCAGCATAAATGGGGCATTAGAGCTAGAAACTGAGATATTAGCAACTTCTCTTTTGCAATTCTTGTATTGAATGATTTGCATTGAGTTCTGCCATTTCATTCAAGTAAGTACTGTAAGTCACTCCCAACAGATAAAAGCTATATATGTTATTTGTGAATTTTTAGCTCATCTGAATACTACTGACTGTGATCAAATATAAAAAAACTATGATATTATGAACTTACCCTGTATGACAGTTGATTAACATTACTTTGAAGATTTTTTTAACAAAACTGTGTTTGATTTATGGTTTGTGTGACCTTGACCTTGTCATAATGAGCAGTTGTGCTCAGGTGAGCAATACAGGGGATAATGGTCCTCTTCTTATTATTTTGCTTTAGTCGCAGTTTCTTGTCTGAAAGAAGATTAAAACAAATTACAAAATGAACAAATAAAATATGATCACCCTGTGTCTATTGTCTTCATGAACAGTTTTTACTGTAAGGTCACAGGATCGACCCAATCTTAATGAAACTTATTCAGAATGTTTGCTGTAACAGAATCTCAGAAAATTTTGATTCTAGGTGAAAACTAGGTCACAAGGTCAAATAATAGGGAATAGTTTGACAGCCTACAGGCACAGTTTTTACCTGATCTTCATGAAAAGCTTTGTCTCGATGAAGTCTAGGTTAAGTTTGAAACTGGGTCATCTGGGATAAAAAAATACTAGGTCACTAGGTCAAATCATAGAAAGCCTTGTTATCACAACTATGGCCATATTTATGTCTCCCACCACACAGTGGTGTGGGAGACATATTGATTTACTCCAGTCTGTGTGTGTGTGTGTGTGTCTGTCACAAAGCTTGTCCGCTCTCTAAATCGAACATTTCTCATCCGATCTTCACCAAACTTCAACAAAATGTGTCTGTCAATAAGTGCTAGGCCAAGGTCGATAACTAGCCAAATCGGCCTAGGCACTTCGGAATTATGGCCCTTGATTTACCAAAAACACTCAGATTTCTTGCGCAGTTTTACCCCTAAACCGGCGCCTATACTACTAGTAGTATATAGGCGTCCTTTTGGTGTCAAGAAAGCGCATGCACATGTGGATTAAGTAAACAGTTTATATAGACTGACTTACTATTTAGATGATTAGGCAGTTGTGGGAGACATGCGCTTTTCTCAAAAGCATCTCTAATTTCTGTCTAATTTTCATTGAATCTGTTCAATATGAAAAATCTGCTCAAGTTCAAAACTTGGTCATGTGAGCTCTGAATCCAAGTTACATAGCAAAATCTTAGAATGACTTGAAACACTTGAACTGATCGTCATATAACCTTGTCTGAATATATATCTTTCTTAAATATATGTATAAAACTGGGTCATCCAGGATCAAGAATTATGGGACTAGGTTTAATCATAAAAACATTGTTAATACTCCAGAAGTCACATTTTGTTACCTGATCTTCATGAAACTTTGCTACAAAAAATATGTTATGTTTGAAAGTGAATCACCTTGGATCAAAAATTAGGTCACTAGTAAAAGTAATAGAAAAATTGGTTAATACACATAAGGCCTTATTTCTACCCAGTCTACTTCAGACCTGGTTAGAATATTATAATTACTCTTAATGAAATCCATGTCAAATGAGAACTATGTCACCTGGGTTCAAATACTAGGTCATTGCCAAATCTTAGAAAAAACACCTTTCTAGCAGTATAAAGGCCATGTTTTCTACTTGATTAGCATGAAACCTTGTCTTTATAAAAAAATTAAAATGGGCTTACTTGGATCTAAAACTAGATCACTAGGTCAAATCATATGAAAATTTGTTAACCAACAGAGGTGACTGTTTCTCCTGATCTTCATGAAACATGGTCAGAATCTTTGTCTTTATGAAATGTAGGTCAAGTTAGAATACAGTATCTAGGGACAAAAAAATCACAGCCTTGTTCACAGAAATCCAAGGCAAATTGGAAACTGGGCTTTCTGTAGAAAAAAGGTCAGGTGAGTAATACATGCCTTCATAGTCCTCTTGTTGAATTAAAGATCAGATATTGATTTAAAGGACCATCGAATTTATAAAATCTTCCACACTTAATACGAGTTTACACATAACTTTATTAATAGCAGCTGAAATTTAGACAGTTTCTTTGAGACTGAATGAATATATCTAACGAATTTATGTTTGAACAACTGAAAATGTCGATACTAGAACTATTGCGTACGTTTGCTTTGCTTACAAAACTTATTTAGTAGGCAACACATTAGTGTATTTTGTTCAGAAGACATTAGAGCCGTGCGATGGGAAAACCAACATAGTGGGTATGCGACCAGCATGGATCCAGACCAGGCTGCGCATCCGCGCAGTCTGGTCAGGATCCATGCTGTTCGCTAATAGTTTCTCCAATTCCAATAGGCTTTAAAAGCGAACAGCATGTAGCCTGACCAGACTGCGCGGATGCGCATGCTGGTCTGGATCCATGCTGGTCGCATACCCACTATGTTGGTTTTCTCATGGCACGGCTCATTTATTTAATTATAATCATATTAATGTAATTATTAAAGTTTACCAAACACAGACGACCTTTTTTACAGTTACATGTCTTGATGTTCTAGTAGAACCATAATTTATTTATCATATAATTCCTGTATAGAGACAATGTTAAAATCTGAAAACAGACCAAACAATAACGACAATTAAGACTTTTATCTTCAAACTTCGTTACGTCACAATATATTCTAAAATCTAAAGTCTATGTTTACTGAATTGTAAGCAAATGTTAAACGTGACTGTTTGTTATGCATGAAGATATGTCAACGAAGTAATTAAGCAGATGCTTTCATGCTTTTAGCTTCCAGTTGCAGAGAAATATCACTCCTTGAATAATGAATATGTTACGTGAGGAGAAATTAAGGAATATCGATGTGTTTTTTTGGTCGTGGGGGAGCGGCGCGCCGGGTGCGCTCCCTGGATCCGCCACTGGATGTTGCAATATGGGATCGCAGATTTCAGAAGAATGGATAATGTTTTCCTGGTAAAATCTTCCAATCCTATTCCAGTGAATCAATTACGAAACGATACATCTGCCCATGCTATGGAAAAATACGTCATTAATTGACAAAAATACGTCGTTAACAGACAATGCAAATACCGCAAAATTTTTAATTACAGTACATGATAACGTGTCAGCGGTATGCACACATACAGGGATATCTACAAATGTATTCTTATAATATACGTTGAAGAGTTGGGTGAGATTAAACCCATGGGGTTGCCTCAAACTTGGCACAGGGCCCTCATGAGGCATTCTGAACCATCAGCTGTGGTCGGACACCCGCAAACCCCCTTAACATCATTTAAGAGTAAACGGCACTTGAGCAGTTCAACAAAGCATCATTGGGCATGCTGAAACAAAACAGTTAAACAAAACAAAAGCAGTGCATGTTTTTTGTTTTTGTTTTGTATAGAAACTAGCACATCACAAGAAACACAAGGTAAGCTGGAGTGACAGAGCAGACTTGGAATGAAATGGCAGGGTGAAGGGACATAACTCGTTTGAGATTCGCGAGACAGATCCAGAATCTACACCTGGATTATTCAAAGGGGTCCGACACGTGTGGGTCACCTTAATATGGCATAATAAATAGTCCTAAGGCACTGGGGGCAAAAACATTGGTCAATAGATATATAACAGTTATATATCTATTGACCAATGTTTTTGCCCCCAGTGCCTTAGGACTATTTATTATGCCATATTAAGGTGACCCACAAGTGTCGGACCCCTTTGGGATTATTTAGTACAGATTTCATCTTTGTTTTTCAGTGGTAACCCTGTTGGGAATCGATCATTTTGAGTTTGAACAGATACTAGATTCAATCAAGTAAAGTACAGAACTTGATTTAGATTTGCTTTAAACTAATATTTATTTGATTTCTTAATAAGTTTTTAAACAATCAATGGCCGCCCGATTGACCTTAGTCGACTGAACCACCATGTCAACACATAGCGGATAGATCATATTAATATAATTAAAGCGAACGAAGTTTAAGGAAAAATGTGTTATCTACAATGTGTTGACATATTTTCATGTAAGTTGAAAGCCTGCTTACATTAAAACTTTGAAAATAGAAACCATGCATTTATGTTTAAAGCTCATTTTCTTGGTCATAGCATAAACATGTCTAAGATCAACATACCTTACAGTATATTGCATTACAATTATTGTGCGTCTCTTTTGAGCACGTCGTTTCAGGTGTAGATTTTATAATTCAAGTTGCGTTTTCTACTGGTTCTTTAATTTTTCATCATGTTCATTTCCACCAAGTTTAGCATATAATGTATATTTGGCACGCGAATGAAAGTGTTAGATGTTGGTAAAAAGGAACGAAGAATGTTGATATTCACCTTTGTTTCAAAAGTGTAGCAACGGTTTAACTCCTTCTGCATCGTGCATATTTTTAGTTATTTATTAGGATATCTTGCAAGAATACTTTTTTTCAATACGTTTGTACCAACAGCGACATTCACAATACCGACATTTTCATCCATAGATTTTTGAGAGAACAATAATTTACCTAAAATGTGTAAAGCGACTCGCTTTAAAAACATTTAAAGGCGATATAAATGTGAAGCTTGCGGCGCTGTTGATTTTTTATGTTCTTTCCTAGTACAAGAACTGTAACTGAAGAAACATTTTGTTGCTGAATTGTTTAGCCTATATTTGAAGACGCTTGTATAGATTGTTCTTCAGTTTACGAGCACCATTGTCTTATTAATTACAATAATGAATCATTTTCTCAAGTGACCAATATCCCGCTGAAGTACCTCTATATTTGATTTGTTAATGGCACTCCATAAAATGGTTGGGGCAATCTCCGAACATTCTCTAATTACACGATGTCTTGAAATAATATATACGCTATTAAATATTACACACTTATCGAATGGCTTGCCGGTCAATAATCAAAACTAGTAACTGTGCTAGTGCCCGTGGTCAGGAGGACCGAGGGCCACTAATTTTGACTATTGAGAGGCAGCCAGTTAAAACCTTACATCAGAAATTAATTTCAACAGTTTTTTTTTCAAAATGTTTGTCTTATTGGCTTAATAAACATGTGTTGAATATACCGAGCTGCGGTGGCCTAATGGGTAAGGCACCTGTCCCGCAATCGGGAGGTCGAAGGTTCGAGCCCTGTCAGAGGCAGGACTTGTTATTGAAGAGAGACCGGTTGGTGAGCCGCCAGCTAGTTAAATAATGGTTACTGATTGCCTACCTGCCTGGTGCATGGAATTAAAAAAATAGGAATCGGGAAGTAATGCTGTTCAATGTATGTAGGTGTCTCATAAGCCAACTTGGCTGGCCCTTTCAGTAGGGGTGACTCTATAATAAACAAACACTTTACTTATAGACCGGTCGTACAGCACCTGCGGCGACTTATACACTCAGTTCCAAAAGAAAGTGTGCACTTAGTTTTCTGTTATTTTTTCTCGGTTATTTTCATGAAAACTTATAATGTTTGGTACCAAAATTTAAATCAGTTCGTAAACAAATTGGTGTGCATTTTAGATTTTGAGTTATACCTGAGAGTTAGTGTATGAAAAAATGAAACAAAAATGTCGGGGATTTTTTTGAAATATTTAAACTTAAAAAGTGAACACTTTCTTTTGGAACTGAGTATATAAGGAGCCATGTATTGACTGTTTATTTCAAATAAAGTTGTTGTTTTTTGTGCGCATCTAAACACCAGATACCAATGTTACATTCCTTCATTGTACTTAACGCAATAAAGTGGCCATGCATTAATTTTGTACTAGTTTTTCATCATACGTTTAATACAAAGTGTCTGTAAAATCAGTATCTGAATCATTGTTTCTGATCGCAATTTTGAAACTGGCCAATCATCGGGAAATTTGCATTCTAGAACTGGTATCGAAACTCTTTAATATAGCATGACGTTAAGAAAAAATAAAATTTTCACAAAATACACAAACTTATACAAACTTCAAGGCCATTCTATGTTCATTTTTAGCGTCATGACTCTTCGCCGCAGAATTACCAAGTCCAAGAAAATTTGCTCGCGTTTGGGTCTGAGCTCATTAACCGGGTCATATATAATAGTTAGTAACAGAAAGTGAGCTAATGAATTTATGGAGCTCTGTTATTGATATTTATGATAATTTTGAGTGTGGGTTTTGAAATATAACACCAATTGTAGCAATTATGAGATTGGCCACGTGACTTGATCATGCCTTGATCCCAAAATCGCACTGAAAGGTAACCCAAAGTGCCCTGGCAGTACAACTAGGTGAAAAAAATAGCTGTGTTTGGATAACTTGAAATTGCATACCGAAATAGATGATATGTATGTGTGTACTTTTAGTTATGTTTACTGAAAAGATTTAGTGAATCAGAGGGGGATCTTTTTAAACAATGAAGTATTTACAAACGTGAAAATTATTGACATTCATTCATGAAAAGAACAAATATGTAATATTCAGTTCATTCAACGAATATCTGCAATTTGGAATTAAATCGTTCAAACACATTTTAATCCGAGTGGATTTTTTTTTCACCCTGGCTTCCATGGATCCGTGATAGTTGTTCCTTGTATTCCTTGTTGGATGTTGACAGTGTCTTGTATCTATTTTTAGAGGGTTTATCAGCTGAGTGGACGTGCAATACACATAAAAAATCATATATGTCATTAGCAGGTTGTTTATCTTTCACTGTTCGCTCATCATAACGATGGTCTTCATATGCGACAATGCTTCAGAGTGGGCCCTGCATATTAACGGAAGAAGAAGTAGAGAAGAGTTTCTGTATTGAACTTGTGGTTTATTTGACAATTTTAAAATCAAACAGTATGACGGTCACGGTTGAAATTTAGATTGAAGATGGTTGAAGGTGGAAGAAAACAGTGTGGTCTTAAATACATAGTTTGCTTATTTTCTTCTACAATATTATGTATATCTGGACAGACAACGTTGCAAGCAGTTTGGATGGTACCATTTACGTCACACCCGACGTCAAGTTTTGTCTATAACGCATCGTCTTCTGTAGCGGCGTTGGCTTTGGGTATACAGACCGTGTACAAACAGTCTATTCTTCCTGGTCACGTGTTCAAGTACGTATATTTCACTTACTGTATATTAGGCTATGTACTATTCTAATTCCTAATACATTTTTTTTTTGCATTTTTATCAAAATAATTGCAAACTATAATGTTTACCACATCCTAAGCAAACGTACTATTCACGACAACGTTCCATGTTAACAAATGAAACCGCGACCGCACCCCTCCTTAATAAGCACAAAACATGCCTTTTTTGAGTGGCGGGGTCGGGGCTCCGGGCGGCCTGGAAGCTGTCATGTATATCATTACTATATCAGATTTATAAAACACCCGTTCCATGATAAATGTGTTCAAAAGTGCTTTAGATATAACGGCGGCACACACTCAGGCCGCCAAATTCATTCTCTTCCAGTACAGACACAGAGCAATGACCAAAGGAACAGAGCGAGAGAAAGCTCTTTCCTGGAAAAAAAATAGCACTAGCTTCTTACTTTGTTGAAAACATTCAATAGCATTTCAGAAAGTTTCATTGCCTAGACCTGGATTCGAACCCCTGACCTTAGGATTTACAGTTTACAGTTACCACTAGACCACCGGGCCATCCAATGAGACAAAATTGTCGAAAATAAAAAAAGTTATCTCTGCCAAGAGTAAAATGTTTAATTAAGCTGTTTGGTAAAGTCAGTATATTAAAAAATGAGATTCGTCATTTTTGAACTACTTTTAACATCTTTGGACTACTTTTTTTTTACAGTGTTAGCCTGATAGACACAGACTGTAGCAGCAAGCAGAGTATGGGTGCACTTGTTGATCTTCTGTTTCAACAAAACGTTGACGTGGTGTTTGGACCTCCGTGTTCACAAGGTACTCTTTTATCATCAGTATTTACGGAGGATGAGAGTTTTTTTTCCAAGGTTGTTGTTGTTGTTGTTATATCAATCGACGAAATCAGAGCTCGACGAACAAACACTCTATTCAGTCAGTAAATTTTCAGTGAACACTCCTTCGAATAATAAATGGTTTTGCCCAAACTGAATGATGGACCAGTCCATTTTAGAAATTTAGCAGGGTAAAGGTCAGAGTAAGACACACCATTTTACATGACCGTTTTCTTTGACAAAATAAAACTTCTTACATGTAGTAAGACTGTCACAAACTTGGTAACTATTTTGCATTCCAAAGATTCAGCATAAGGTAGCTAGACTAAGCCTCTAGATGTCTAGAATGTTTGAATAAATACAAGGTACCCTGTCCACTTTATTCTTTTTTCTGGGCGTACAAAACGTTCAGCAGAAGAAACTTATTTAAATAAAACAGTCATCTTATTTTTTCTATCACTTGAGGATGGAGTTACTTTAATCCATCTAGGATTAGATTAGATTAGAATCTTTTATTTCCCCCATTCTTGAAGAGCATAAAATACAAAGTAAATTTTCTTATTGTGAGTATATATTCCCAGTGGTATATTGGATAAGGCACCGGCCGCACCTGCCCTCGCAATCGGGAGGTCGAATGTTCGAGCACTGTCAGAGGCGGGACTTGTTATTGAAAAGAGACTGATTGAAGAGCCGCCAGCTAGTTAAATAATGGTTACCGATTGCCTACCTACCTGGTACCTGGCATTAAAAAATAGGAATCGGGAAGTAATGCTGTTCAATGTTTGTAGATGTCTCATAAGCCAACTTGGCTGGCCCTTTCAGTAGGGGTTGACACTATAATAAACAGACACTTTACTCACTTTTCTTTACTTTACTTTATTTGCCTTTTCATACAGTTGTACAACCTGTTGGAGAGTTGCTATCCTATAGAGATGTTCCACTATTGAACTGGGTTTCTCTAGGACAAACCATCGGCTACAAAGAGGACCATGACACGTATATACGGACAATGGCCCCAATCTCATCACTAGGTATTTAGATTTATTGAAAATGATGATCACGTTTCATTTGTACAATAGCCCGCAAGTTACAAGTGAAAATATATATTTCTAATCGTGCGCATTACACTTTCAAAAGGGCGTCTAAAGACTTGTCATCGTTTAACCATGTCATGCTCACGACTTAAAATATTTATACATGTTACCTCACGCGTCCGTTTGTTCTTCGGGCTGAGTAAAATTGAAAAATATCCGCTGTTTACATATTTACGACACCCATTGAAATGACATCACAAGTGACATCACATACCTGCTGTGAACTTTTAACGTCAGTATTAAAATATTGACGTTTCAGGTTTCATTGTAACTGAACTGAGTTTGAAAATGAATTTAATTAGGTTGACGTCGTTTCAAAATGACGTTGTAATAGGCAAATAATGAACTAAAAGAAGTACATTTCTTTCCCCCAACTGAACTAAATGAATGGAAATGAAATTTTGTTCAACTCGTTCAATAAGTTTGATAAGAAAGGACACTCATGTCAGATCCCCTCTATATATATTATTTTGTGTAAAATAAATGATTTGGCGTCGTAAATTTTCTTAGTCTATCATTCATGTACTTTCTGCTCCTGCAGGTGGTATCATGACACTATTTTATTACTACACCGGTTGGAGGAGACTGGTTATGATTTCTAGCGAAGGAGATGATTATAAAAGTGGCGCGATAACCATAGAAACCAATCTGAAAAGTCACGCCTCTAACGGCTTTCTGATAGCGCATCACTACAGTGACGTCAACATCAACGCTACGGCAGCAGAGATAGACCAAATACTGTCAAATATCATCCACGAAGGAAGAAGTACGAGTTTTCAACGTTTTCGTAAATTAGTAGTTTCAGATACACCACATACAAATCACTTTCGTCATGCTTGTTCTAAACGAGTCTATAATGAATAAAACCTTTGCCGTTTTAGCAAATGTATCTTAGTCAAGAGCTGTTAAAATTGAAAAAAAAGAGAAACTTTAAGGTACTCCATTTTGTTATACCTCCTGTGCAAACTACTCATTTCTGCGAGGAGGGAATCATCTGAGATCTAATACTGATGGTGGTCTTACTTCATATTTAAAAAAAATTGAAGGACAGACCAAAAATATGTGTTTCTCATCTTATATTTATAACACACGTAAATATGTTGTTTTTAGTAATAATATTGGTGATTCCACGGGTTGAGCTACGGACATATATGTTGCAGGCTTACCTGCTGGGTATGACCAGCGGAGATTACCAATTCCTGTTCACCGACATGCAGGTAGACGACATATTCTTTATTCCATTTGGTAACTTCACTATATTTTAGTTTGAAAGCACAAAACATATTAAAATCTAGAAAATTGTTGAAATCGAAGCCTATAGGTCCTAGATTTTTCGCTGCAGTAAGTCATCCGTTATAAAAAAATAAACCACATTGCCAATATTTTTAATAACTGGCACTATAATGTTTCTATGTTCTATGAAACTACACATGTATTTTAATCATTTCGAAGCCAGTAATCACTTCTTTGTGTGAAATGAAAAGAATAAAGTCGTTTTTTTTTGTTTACGATGCAACGCCATCTGAAGGAAAGATTGTTCTTTTAATATTCAGCTTGCCGACAACGAGGACATGACTGTTATAAACAGCGACATGTTGTGGAAGCAAGGGGACCAGTATGACACTGCGGCAAGACAAGCTTTTGAAAACGTCCTCTATGTAAGAAATTCATTCTATTACATAATATTTATTATTTTGCCTGAACCCAAAGAAGTACCACATCTAGCCATCACTGGGCCGGTATCTTCTTCAAATAAATATCGTCAAACGACATGTAGGGTATAATATAAACAGTGGCATTTTCTTTTTAGTCTGGTCCTATGTTCACAAAACGTTTTCAGTCTCAGCTGAGTTTGATAATGGAACTTTATTTGTCATTTATATCTAAATAACATGTTTAAAACTAGATTTTATTTTAAAAACTATTTTCAAGTAGCTATTTAGTATTGATGGTCAATCTCAGTTGGAATTTAACCTTGACGTTTTAGTAAAATTGATATAAAAATTTCAAACTCAGTCTTAGCTGAGACCGAAAAATGTTTTGTGAACACGGGGCCAGGATTCAGTGATACAGACAATCCTTTAATTATATCCAGAAAACTCGTGATGAACAAAATTTGACCTGTTGTCCAGTTAACAAAGGAACCGGTATAGGGAGAATAAAATTACACTAACCCCCGCTCCATTGTCTGTTTCAGTTTGTGCTAGGTCACACTTCACACGAGGTGTCTGAATGGAGCGCTGAAGCTTTCAGTGCTTACAACGATACCTTTGCTGGTAGGAGGGATGTTCCAGAACCGACAGAGGTAAGAGCGCATGCAATCACCACGAACAGTATGTAATTCGCTTTAAATTTATATTAAAACCTCACATGAAGAAGCATAACGTTATCCCCTTTCGGAACAAACACGCACGACAAACCCGTTCAGCTCAGTAGATACGGAGCACAAAACTTCAAAAGACCGTAGGTTTGAATCCCGAGTGAGCAGCATGTATTTCGTTATGAATCCAGGTAGAGCAATCTGTTTTTATAATGAATCCCAGGCAAGCAGTATGTTCTCTTTGGTGAATCCCAGGCGTTCAGTATGTACTCCACAATGAATCCCGGGCGAACTGTATGTTCATCGTACGGAATCGACGTCACGTTCGAGAAGTATATAGATTATGTTCTCTGCATTGACTGACTAAAGCTTTACTTTATGTTTTAGAATAATTATATTGATGCAAGTATAATATTTAAAAAGTCAAGTCTTAAATATTGATTTATAAATCCTGTACAAAAAACTATGGAGTTTTGCTTCTTTTTTATCTAGCCGGACGAGTTTGCATCCTATCTACACGATACTGTCATTTTGTACGCCAAAACATTGAACAGGTCTCTCACTTATGGATTGACCGGAAGCGGAAGTGACATTTTTGCATGGTCGTCAGTTGAATTCTTCAAAGGTATGATATATCCTAGTTAGCTAGAAGACCCAGACCGCATCGGACCAGAAACAAATAAATAGATAAATAAAAGAGAATTATGGCAAAATAAAAAACGGGAAATATTTTTTATTTTATTACTGTGAAGTAGGCCCCTAAAACATATGCTAAACTATTTTTATATAGTTTATTTTTCTGAACGATTTCCTTTCAAGGCATCGATGTGATACCATCAACATCACTGTTTCAGGACTATCGGGGGATGTTGTGATGAACCAGCAAGGTGATAGACAACCAACATTTTTCGTGTACGACATGAACTCGTCGGGAATATTTCACCTGGTTGCCAATCTTCAGTACACCATTGACGAGAGTTTGAGAAGAGTTAATACGGTTTGTATAATCATGGTATTAGGAGTAACTCTAGTTATGGTCTTTGGTGTCTAACTGGACCGATTTCAATACAGCTGAACATTTGAAGTTTGACCTTTTAGACCGTGGATGCAGAGTTATGCTTAAGTAACAACAATAATGAATCCAGTTTATATTTTCGTATGATAGATTAAACACGCAATGGGGCTTTCTTGTGTGGTGTTTTATTCTAATTATTCAATGAAAACAAGCACATTGGTGAACCTTTAGGCTGATATGTTTAGAAAGTGTTTGTATTTGTGTACATGTGTAATGAACGCAAACATATACGTTTAGGATAATAACTTGCTTTTGTACCATGTAACTTTTTTATCATTTTAGACGTCAACCTTTACAAAGATTATTTGGGGAGATGGAAGGACAACAGATGATCCCTATATCCCTCCTGACATTCCGGCTTGTGGCTTCTTCAATGAAAATTGTCCACCGGAATCTTCTTCGGGTTTGTATACCGTGAACTAATTTATATTCGTGAAATACTTATTTTCGTGATTTCGTCGTTACGCCATTTCAAATGAAATTCCGTTTTATTTCATCTCCACGAATTCATATCTTCATGAATAGCGGTTTGGCCCAAACCGCGAAATTCCCGTGCATACGAAATAAGTTGATTCCAATGCACACGAGTGACGAGGAAAAGAAAGAAATACTGGAAAACGAAACAGAGAAGAAAAAAAATGAAGAAAGAAAGAATAGAAAGAGTTAAAATAGTCTAAAAAGATGGCAAAATGGATGATCAAAACAAATTCGTGAATGAACAAAAGAAAAGAAGAAAAAAAAAGAAGTAGCGAATAATTTAGGAAAAGCAACAGGTGTGATTTGAAATATTCTAATAAATGTAATTTTACTGTACGACACTCACAAAGTAAGCATGAATACTTTGAAAGTTTACTTCAGACTTGTACTGACATGTGCACGGGCGCATTTATTTTCTCATAAAAAAGTAATAGATTACCGACTGTTGCGTCCGGATTCATATCAATATATTGACAACAAGTTTGTATATAACATTATGATTAAAACTTGTTTCATCATGTATACTTTGAAATCGATACTTTTAACAATATCAGTACTGACTGTTCAATCGGTGCCATACAGACGCTTTGAGTTAATCGATAATTAGTAAACATGCAACCTAGGTGTTGTTTATTTCTGAATTCCAATATGGGACATTTTTTCTGTAGCAGGAACTTAAGTCTTTTTTTGTGACTGGGCTTTATTGATTTGGGCTTATCATTTCTCAGGTAAGCTGCTGAGGTGTTTTGTTGTTGTTTTTATTATCGCATAGAACATTTGTCTGAAGTTAAAGTTATATTGATAGTTATACTCAGGTGAGAAGAATTTCTAAGTACACCAATGCAAAATTATGCGTGCAACTGGTAGTAGCGTAAAAATGTAGTTCCTTGTCAGTGGAAAGGAGTGGGGAATCAGTTAACACAGCGTCATATTGCATTATGTCTATATGAATTTCTGTATCTATTGCTGTGTTGTAGACGATTTTGCACACGTAAATGGAAAAAAAAAATAGAATAAATTAACAACAATTCCAAGCAATTTATCATTCTAAACGGGCAGTTCGTCAGTAGATAATCTTTGAAAGGACAAAGTTTCAGTTGTAATTTTAATCAGGTACTATTTCTTTGTGTGTTTCAGAGAACTATTTGATAATCATTGTCCCAGTGTGCCTCACAATGTTGGTGATCCTTCTAGCGCTGTTCCTCATCTTCAGGTAAGGATGCATTTCAACAAAAGCTAACAATGGCTACGCGAGTTGGGATAAAACTATGCTGCGCTTATTTTAGTTTTTTTGATTCGCACAGATTTTTAAGATCCATTTTCATACTTTGTCGTTTTAATGACGTACATATTTGAATGAACTATAGCTTATACAGATTTTTTTTTACTGCAGACAACATGTTTTTTTTTCTGTTAAGTTGACGAAAATGTAGTCTTGTTTTATTAGCAGTCGAACAATCAGTTTTTATAGCGAGCTCGAAGAGCAGGCCCAAAGGGCCTGCTCGAGAATCGAGCTTTACGGTAACGCAAGTATACTTGCACACTTGGTGATGGATTTGAAAAGTTTCGTCGGAAGTTTTTAAAAAGCGCACCCTAGAGGATAGGTGCTCACAGGAAGTACTTCTTTCCGGAGTGAATACAGAACTTCATTCAATTGCTAAAAAATATTCACCACTCAACAATAATGAAAGAATGCTTTCCAGTTGTTTGAAAAAAAAATATTATTTTCATTTAAAAGAGCAAGCATCGGCCAGAAAATGGATAAAATGTCATTATTAAGCAGAAAGAAACGGGAACGCGGTAATGACATCACCGTGATACCGGCTTCCCATAAATTTTGCAACGTATGATATTCACTGTTACAGGTATGGTGACACTAAATGTAAACTTTTTCAAGTGAATAGGTTCTCCTGAATTCTTGTGACTAGTGAATAGTTTCTTTGTGACAAATAAATGATGCATAATATTCTTAGCTAAATCCGATTTCTTTGAGTTCGCTTTGAGGCTTTGCCTTATTTCATATTAATGGAAGGTGACCCAGGGTGTTCCTGCATATAGCTTCAAAATCTGTAAAATGTATTTTGCTTAGTATTAGGGAATCGATTCTACCGATTTTCGTCGCGAAGCGACAAAAATTGGGATCGATCCCTCTACGGTAACATGCGATATATACCGAATGAGATATACTATCGAATTCAAAAATATGGTCTTCCGGCACGTGCACAGAGCGCCTGACTTCGGATTTTTTTGAAGAATACGATTTTTCCTTATGCGTAATAAGCGTCCACATAACTTGTCCGAACCGCAACGTCTTGCACATGAGAACAAATATGCGTAGTATTGTTTTTTTTTAATTCCAAAATCTACCTATAATTGATACAAACGCATATTTCTGGGCAAGCTAATGGACTGTAACGATTCCCGATTGAGGCACTGCCTTATTTCATATTATTTTTGCAGTTATTTAAATTTTTCTAACGGAAAATGAAAGAACTTTTTTTTCAGAGAGTATCAAGAGATATCAAAGGATTTTATTTTCATTTCAGATGGTGGAGAAGTGAAAGGAATTTACAAAACATGTCTTGGAAAATCGACTATAATGATCTTAATTTTAACTTTTCGTCGAAGAAAATGCATTCTTCCATGGTGAGATATATTTACACTAAATATATATACATGAAGTTTTTTTTTAAATAAGCCTAAGCAATCAAATTTTATGATTTTAGAAATAGAAATAAGTAGAAGCAAAATACATTGTATATCTACGTATGCTTCTTACAAAACGGCCAACAATAAGTCACATGTATGTTGCAAATAAGATCTCAACAATTCTCTGCTCTGTAACTTTTAAACAAATGTAGCACTAATCAGTTTTGATACAAGTACTATATGTACATATCCATGTTAATATTAAGAACTGAATCTAACATCATAATTTTAGTCTGTTCACTGCAAGCACAAGGCTTACCATTAAAATAGTCACTGCAAGCACAAGGGTTACCATAAAAATAGTCACTGCAAGCACAAGGGTTACCATAAAAATAGTCACTGCAAGCACAAGGGTTACCATAAAAATAGTCACTGCAAGCACAAGGGTTACCATAAAAATAGTCACTGCAAGCACAACTGCAAGCACAAGGGTTACCAATAAAATGATCACTGCAAGCACACGGGTTACCAATAAAATGGTCACTGCAAGCACACGGGTTACAAATAAAATGGTCACTGCATGCACACGATTTACCAATAAAATGGTCACTGCAAGCAAAATGATTACCAATAAAATGGCCACTGCATGCACACGGGTTACCAATACAATGGTCACTGCAAGCAAAATGGTTACCAATAAAATGGTCACGGCATGCACAAGGGTTACCAATACAATGGTCACTGCAAGCACACGGGTTACCAATAAAATGGTCACTGCAAGCACACGGGTTACCAATAAAATGGTCACTGCAAGCACACGGGTTACCAATAAAATGGTCAATGCAAGCAAAATAGTTACCAATAAAATGGTCACTGCATGCACACGGGTTACCAATAAAATGGTCACTGCAACCAAATGGTTACCAATAAAATGGTCACTGCAAGCACACGGGTTACCAATAAAATGGTCACTGCAAGCACACGGGTTACCAATAAAATGGTCACTGCAAGCACACGGGTTACCAATAAAATGGTCATTGCAAGCACACGGGTTACCAATAAAATGGTCACTGCAAGCACACGGGTTACCAATAAAATGGTCACTGCAAGCACAAGGGTTTAATACCAATAAAATGGTCATTGCAAGCACACGGGTTACCAATAACATGGACACTGCATGCACACGGGTTACCAGTAACATGGTCACTGCAAGCACACGGATTACCAATAAAATGGTTACTGCAAGCACAAGGGTTACCAATAAAATTATCACTGTATAAGGGTTTAATACCAATAGAATTTCCAAACTAAAAATCAAAATATTTCTATATTGATTAACAGAGAACATCCAAAGGACTTAATAGCAGTGCCGGAAGTTTGGATAGCACGACACTGTCCGGAACTATCCGAAGTGGTGCCACTTCCACCCAGACGTTAAGACATTCCATAACAAGAGGACAGATTTTTACAACTGTTGCTATGCTTAAAGGGGAGATGGTTGCTGTGAAATTGACCACTAGAAAGAAAATCAATGCAGACAGGAAGTTCCTGCTTCATATGAAACATGTAAGTTCATCTCATATCTGTATCTCACTTTGCTTAGCCAGTGGATCTATCAAAGTACATGTGACAAGTCGAGTGGTCCGTTGTTGTAGTGGTAACACATTTGACTGCCAGTCCAGACGTCCAGGTTCAGGTGGGATACTCTTGAATGTCTCCCACCCAACTAAAGGCAAGTACTGGTCTTCCCTGGAAAGACAGTTTCGCGTCGGTCGGTCTTACACATGGGACACGTTAAAGAATTATACTGTCTATTCGCAACGAGTAGGCTAGATTAGGCAAACATGCTTGTACCTAAATGATTCTTTAAATTATTTCATAAAATGGTCACTGCAGCACGGGTGACCAATAATACCCTGCAGCACAAGGTTCCAATAAAATGGTCACTGCAAGCAAATGGTTACCAATAAATGGTCACTGCTGCACAAGGTTACAAAAATGTCACTGCAAGCACACGGGTTACCAATAAAGTCACTGCAGCACACGGGTACCAATAAATGGTCACTGCAAGCAAATGTACCATAAATGGTCACTGCATGCACAGGTTACCACTAAAATGGTCACTGCATGCACACGGGTTACCAATAAAATGGTCACTGCAAGCACACGGGTTACCAATAAAATGGTCACTTCAAGCACACTGGTTACCAATAAAATGGTCACTGCAAGCACACGGGTTACCAATAAAATGGTCACTGCATGCACACGGGTTACCAATAAAATGGTCACTTCAAGCACACGAGTTACCTATAAAATGGTCACTGCAAGCACACGGGTTACCAATAAAATGGTCACTGCAAGCACAATGGTTACCAATAAAATGGTCACTGCATGCACAAGGGTTACCAATAAAATGGTCACTGCATGCACACGGGTTACCAATAAAATGGTCACTTCAAGCACACGGGTTACCAATAAAATGGTCACTGCAAGCAAAATGGTTACCAATAAAATGGTCACTGCATGCACACGGGTTACCAATAAAGTGGTCACTTCACTTGTTGTTGTAGTGGTAACACATTTGACTGCTAATCCAGACGTCCAGGTTCAGGTGGGATGATCTTGAGTGTCCCCACCCAACTAAAGGCAAGTACTGGTCTTCCCTGGAAAGACAGTTTCACGCCGGTCGGTCTTACATATGGGACCCGTTAAAGAATTACATGTATACTGTCTATTCGCAACGAGTAGGCTAGATTAGGTACACATGCTTGTATCTAAATGATTTCTCTCTCTCTTTCTCGCCTTGTCACGTTTGGACACTGGTCATATCACTCTGTGTATATACTGATAGAGGATAATGTTGCTGTGTTTGTATATAAATCGGCATTGAAGCTGTATTTCTTGAAAAACGGTGCTATAAAAATCTGGTATACTTTACCTAGGCCATTTGGAATCTAAGTTGAGTCCTGAAGACGTTAAATATATAGCCAGTGTCCTAAGCTCAAACAATCTTCAGAAACTGACAGTAAAGCATGGTGTCAGTTCATTTAAATCTAACTGACTAATCACATTTACTGCTGGAACTTTTACGTATAAGGATTCTTTTACTCCTAATACCTTTTTCTTGCATCCATAGGAATGTACCGTGTTTCTGTAGAGTGTGTCCCAACCTATGTATCACCATTTTTTTCCTAATGATTAAAATTGAACAAGTACTTAGCATTATGTGTTCACGTGTTGAATAAAATCTAAGCATATGGATGGCCAGGTCCTCGTGGTGGCGCTGTTCCTCATTTGATCTTAAACTTTTGGCACTTTGGAGCTCTTGTTTATCCTTTAACTAGTCATTTTAGTTTCCTCTTCATTCTTCCTGTCGAACAGTCTATGACGGGTATTTTAAAATTGCAAACTGTCTGAAAGCCATACCCTTTGTTGTGTCGTTGATCAATTCAGTTGATAATGCAGCTTGTCTCTGTTTTCAGTTGCATGAATTAAAACATGCAAATCTGACGACATTTGTCGGCGTGTGCACCATACCAGAGAAAATCTGTTCCGTTTGGGAATATTGTAGTAAAGGCAGTCTGCAGGTAAATACACTTACGTCAAATATTCCAATACAAAATCTATCAATACCATGAATACTATGTCTCATAGACAAGGGCCGAGTATGAGAAAAAATCTATATTACCTTTTATGTGTTACGAAAATTGATTACTTGGAATGTGTAAGTCATTGACTTTTGACCATTTCAGAAATGTTTAAAAAAACAACAGTAGACCTATACCGTAGTCGTGTTTCTATTTCCAGGACGTGATTGAAAACGATGACATTCACCTGGACACCATGTTCAAACTTTCATTGGCTCTGGACATATGTCAGGTATGATAAACCAATGTTTGAAATGATCACATCATAATATGTGGAGATTGGAATCTGGTTATTAATCCTACTTTAGACTATGAAAATTATAACTCAGTCAGTAATCATAGAGCTAGAAAAGTTATCACTAACCTTATTGAAAATGTTGCTTTTGTAGATGTTTGGCAAACTCAGAACGAAAATAAAAGGCAATACACATGGAGAAGACTGAATCCAATTAATAAGAAACAATCACGACTCAACATCGTTTTAATAAGTGACATTGTTATGAATTTTGCAATAGATTCAAACATTACTCCTGGTTATAGATCGAATCATAATGGTATATCTTTAACACTGAAGTTTAATGATAACCTACAGGAAAAAAGTTACTGGAAGTTTAACAATTCCCTTTTAAAAGATGAAATTTATATTGAGTTAGTTAAAACTACGTTAGTAAATCTTACTGAATAACATAAAATTGAAACAAATGAAAGGAAGATTGAAAAAGACAGTCGGATGTAAAACTGTGTCAAAAATGGCATGAAAGTTGTTGATCTGAATTGTTCAATTTTTGGTTGGATTAAGAGTCATACCGACATAATTAGATCAAATCGGCGACTTCACCAGCTTTCGGTGGATGATGAAGTCTCGAGGTGCCCCTCCAGGTATTATTTCATCACGAGCGGGCACCTGTATGTAAAACAACCAATCTTCCGTAACACGGAGGCCCCTCCCAAATTGTTCAATGTATTGTCAAACTTCAAATAATGTTATGTTATTTTTGTTACCTAATTCCTCTTTCAGGGACTAGAATATCTTCACAAGAGCGCTATTAGACACCATGGGAATCTACGAAGTTCAAATTGTGTCATTGACAACCGTTGGGTTTGCAAGTTGACAGATTTTGGCATCCAGAGACTCAAACCGGCACGTGACTCTGTGGAGACCATAGGAGAACATGCCTTCTATGCTAGTGAGTTTAATTATTGTCTTAGTGTCATAATTTGCTGTCGTTTTTTATTTATTTAAACCATGCACTTTATCTTAAAAAAGTAAGAACAGTTGTAACACATGTAGCGATAGATTTATGCCGTTGAAACGGCCTTATGTATGAGCATGCAATGCATGATGACATATCCCTACATAAGAATATTAATTTGAGCACTTAAATTGCAAATTTTCCCTTGCAGGACTATTTTGGACAGCGCCAGAAATTTTACGGAAGATATTGAGGAAGGAGTCCTACGCACACACGAGTGAAGCGGATATTTATGCCCTTGGTGTGATTATCAAAGAATTATTGTGTAGAAATGAACCGTACTGTGCTGAAACACATCTCTCGCCTCAAGGTAATGCAATGTACTCGTATATGTTTCTAATAAGATTATAGTGCATATGAAATGGAATTCCTGTTTAAAAAACAAGGTAAAATTGTAAAGTCTTCCTCAGTAGATCTATGCTTGGTAATATTAACAAATATAAGGCATTATTGTTAAATACAAATGTATAACATTTTTGTAATTATGTTTTTCAACGGTTTTGAATTTTATAACTTCTTTTAATTTCCTTTACAGAAATTATAAATAAAATCGCCAAACCAGACGATCCTGATGATATTTTCAGACCGGCTATAGCTGATACCGAGCTGGACTCGGAATATAGCCAGGCCAATATGGTGTATCTGATCCAGCGGTGCTGGGCAGAGGACCCGGAAGTCAGGCCAGCAATGAAAAGTATAATACGGACACTTAACAAATTGAACCCATACAAGTAAGTAGTAACTGGATTTTAAGTGAACTGACTTACATTGGTTAATAGGAAATTCTTGTGTTGTTCTTAGTAGTATATACATAAACAAAGCTAAAAATTAGGTACGTTTTATGACTCCTAATAGGACAAAATAGCTGTCCCTGAACAGAATTTAAAGCTTTTGTTTTTTTCAAACATGTATGTTCAACATCATTGAAAAAGAAGAAAAACACAATTTTCCCCTGATCTGAGCTATTAGTAGTGTTTAGAATCAGGGAACGCTGTAGTGCGGAAACTAACGTTAGAACTTTGCGACCAGCATGGGCCCACCTTGCAGTCTGATCTAAACCCATACTGTCCGCCTTTCAGTTGCATACAAGTGCTGACATTTATAAACTAACAGTATGGATGTGGGGATTAACGAGCTCTGATATGGATCTTTGCTGATCATAAAGCCCTTTAGTTTTTTGTTTTTTTTGTTTTGTTTTGTTTTTGTACAGCGGCATTCAGATATGAACTTAAGATGGACTGAGTATTTAACTGATATTGCTATAGCTTGCAATTTAGATATTGTGAGCCAACCCAAGAGCAAGCAAAGTACTGATATTGAAAAGTTAAATCAAATGTTGATCACCGTTTAATATTGCTTTGTCTTATAGGAAAGCTAGTGTAGTTGACAATATGATTGCAATGATGGAAAAGTACACAAACAACTTGGAAGAGATCGTTGCCGAAAGAACAGAACAACTTCAGGAGGAGAAATTGAAGACAGATGCACTGTTGTACAGAATGCTTCCTAAGTATAAAATGGCAGTTTTGTTTTTATTGGAGAACTGTTTTTCTCCTTTCCCTAGTTTGTAAAGTTTAGTGACAGACTATAGTATTCTGAAATAAACAGACCCAAATTTCTAAATTTCATGACACTAGTTTCTAAATCTATTTGCGTAATTGTTTTAAATGAATTAAGTCTTACACAAAACAAAGAAACATGTGAAAAAATCTGTACCATTTGTGTTAACAGGAAAGTTGCGGAGGATCTGAAAGTTGGGCGAGCTGTACAGGCGGAGGCATTTGATTCTGTGACAATATATTTCTCCGACATTGTACAGTTTACAAACCTTGCGAGTGAGAGTACACCGCTAGAGGTATGTGAGAGAACTGTTTGAAGGAACACGATTTGGCTATATTTTTTTTTTTGCGCTAGCACGATGTTTGCATGATTTGTAAATTTTATCTGTTGTTGCCACATAAATTAATTCAATAGCTTATTGATCAAACAACACACATTCCCAAACATCAGTCTTTTCTCGAAAATTTATATACAGATATGAAACATTGAGAATAGTATGTTAAATAAATTGTTGACATGATAAATGCAATTATAAATATAAAACTACTTGAAGAAGAAAACATTCAAATATTTTATAACTATTTATGGCATTTAATTTTATTCATACGCTTTGATGGTGTATTTGATACAGATTATCTTGTAGAGTTTAATAGAGCTTAATAAATGCCGTTATGATAATTCATGATCCTGTATAAACTATACTTTTACCAGACGGAGTGTTTAATTGATCTATAAATACCATTAAGATGATTTGTAAATTGTGTCATCAGAATTTGATACCAGTTGATTCAAGGTTAATGTTGTAAATTGTGTCATCAGTTGATTTAAGGTTAATGGGGTACGTCTCATATTTAACAATCTAGTTAATAATATCAATTATATGAATTTATTACTGCAGATAGTGGCCTTGCTGAATTCCTTATACACGTTGTTCGATGCCATTATTAGTCATTATAACGTCTATAAGGTAAGTTTAAGGTAGCGGACCGGAAATGACGATCGGCAAATTACGTATTCTGTGTATGCGATTTCGGCATTCTCCGGTTTTTACCGTGAAGATACAATATGCGCATTGACCTATATTTACGTCCGAAGAATGCCGAATGGCGTAGATACGTAATCGCACTGCAGCATGTGTCCTTGACCTTAGTGTAAACAAGAAAAGGTCTTTGCTGACCTAGGATTTGTAAGATTTTGTCTCAGTCTTATAAGGGGCAAGATTATTCAAAAGATGAACCAACAATTTGTAGCATAAATGATACACACCAGTTGCCGACTTCTGTTGCAAAAGACCACGTACTGAGACATTAACTTTTATCAACGGATCCTTTTTCAAAGTCAAAAAAGTTCTAACTTCATGATTTTAACGATTATTACAGGTGGTTACTAACCTGTAACAAATTTTTTTTTTCAAAATCCCTACCCCAAATTTCATCGATATTTCCAACGATTTTCATCTCCTGAATCGACACACTCAGTGCTTGTAATAACGTGCAAGTACAATTTCTATTCATTCATAATAATGATCAAAATTACTTCCATCTGATGAAAATGTAATAAATTGCATTTTAAAACAAAACATGTAACTTTTGTATTACTTTGACCTTTGTATACAATTCTTTTTAGTGCCGCTAAATTGTCTAACTAAAACAAGCATGAATCGCGGAAGAGGCCATTTTAGGAGACACATTTATTTATTTATTTTCATAATAACCAATATTTCTTTTAATTTATCTTGTTGAATGTAAAGTGTACTGCTCCAACTGTTCAATATAATTAGTACGGTATCGCTTGGGAAACAGTTCGGGTAACGGTATGTGGGTCGAAGTTGCACGAGATATGAATTCTACTTTTAAGTTCTGTTTTGTATATAGGTGGAAACAATTGGAGATGCATATATGATTGTTAGTGGACTGCCAGAAAGGAACGGGAACCTGCATGTAAAAGAGATCGCTGGAGTTGCTCTGAGCATTTTGCAAAGTGTTATGACGTTCAAAATACCTCACAAACCAGACAGACAGTTAGAGATCAGAATAGGTGCGCGTGCAGACATTATACTTGTCAAATTTTGTCAACTGGAATAGTATTTCTTTACGTTTAGGGTAACAGTTGTGGTTCAAATATTTAACTTAAGTACACCGAAACAAAAACATTGTGATGGTAGGTAGTGACTTTTTTTCATAAATTATTTGAAGCGCAGCTTAGTTAAATAATAGAAGGCTCTGTTTGATTTTGTTCATGAGAGATAATGGAATCTGCAACACCCATCTAACACCATTAGCAACGGCTTGAGTTATTTTTGAAAAAAAAAACTAGTGCATATGTATGAAGAAAAGAAGACATTTTTACGACAATAATAGAACAAATTACACTATGTTGTTAAATAATTGAGCCGCACCATGAGAAAACCAACATAGTGCGTTTGCGACCAGCATCGATCCAGACCAGCCTGCGCATCCGCGCAGTCTGGTCAGGATCCATGCTGTTCGCTAACAGTTTCTCTAATTGCAATAGGCTTTGAAAGCGAACAGCATGGATCCTGACCAGACTGCACGGATGCGCAGGCTGGTCTTGATCAATGCTGGTCGCAAATGCACTATGTTGGTTTTCCCATGGTGCGGCTCAATTGATGTTTTCTGCTTGGCATATTTTCAGGTTTACACACCGGCTCTGTGGTAGCTGGAGTGGTAGGACTGACGATGCCTAGATACTGTTTGTTTGGAGATACTGTCAACACAGCCTCTAGAATGGAGTCAAATGGAAAACGTACGCCTTTTTAAAGTCTTCAGATTGTCTGTATTTCAAAATACGACTTTACTTAAAAAAAGTACAGCGAAGGCGAAAATACACATCAAGCAAATTCTGCTCTCGGGGTCTTTTCCTCAATATACTGCTGAAAAGCTAAACTACTTTTAATATGAAAAACAAAAACAAAAAACAGACCATGTTTGAAACACTGCTCTGGCATCGGATTATTGCTAGAACACTACTGCTCGTTATTGTAACAGGGTCTCTCAAACCTCTAAACTAGTAACTCCAAACTAAGTATTATGCCTACCTCAAGATTACGTCTACCTATGTACCTCTATGTATTATGTTATGATTTCATACGGGAATATTAACCAAATTTAAACTGATCTTTTACAACGTTCTGTTTGTTGACTTTGGTGAATTCAGACAACTATGTTCTTTCAGCATTGAAGGTGCACGTAAGCCCAAGTACTAAGGAAGCCCTGGACGAATTTCCAGAATTTCTAGTAGAAGAGAGAGGCGAGATACCAATTAAGGTAACTAATGGGGTTCTTTCATAGTTTTTGTTTGTTTTGGGTTTAACGCCGTTTTTCAACAGTATTTCGGTCATGTAACGGCGGACAGTTAAGCTTACCAGGGTCTCTGGATTCTGTACCAGTACAAACCTGTTCTCAGCAAGTAACTGCCAACTTCCTCACATGAATTATCAGAGGTGGAGGACGAATAATTTCAGACACAATGTCTTTTATCAAATCGGCACGGAGAACATACGCCCCGCCCGGGGATCGAACTCGCAACCCAGCGATCCGTAGACCAACGCTCTCCCTACTGGGCTAAGCGGGCGGGCTAAAAAAATGCATATACAATGCATCTAAAGGCTATTTTCTTTAGGTACACTGAAATAATAATTATCTAGTTTAGGACTCATTCTAGAAAGGTCTAGAATATATTTTGCGAGTGGCAAGAATAGAATAAAAACAGTCTGTCAGTTGTAGAGTTTATTAAAGAGTATACATACAACAATGTTTTTCTTGATAAAATTGCGTTATTCATAGTTTAAATAATTTTTATACATAATTCATGTGACAATTAAATTTAAAATTAAATAATTTAAATCGTATAAATATTTTGTAATCTTTACAATGTAGGGTAAAGGCATGATGAGGACATACTGGCTGTCAGGCTTATACATTGCTGACGAGGAGGTTTGCATGGAAACTGATCAGTACCTGAAACTTGTAGAGCCCGATAAACCATTAGAAGACAAACACGCGGACGAATACACGAGCCATGGTACTAGCAATCTAACCGGGACTGAACTGAAAGTGTGTGATATTGTTGAAGGCAAAATAAGTGTAGCTGATTCTGGTATCAGTATGGACAAAGGAACAAACGATAAAATTGGAAATACTTTACTTAGTACTGACTCTACTAGCGGAGAAGATATTGACGTCGATAACGGTAATCCTGAATTTAGTAAGGATGTGAAACGTATTGAAAGTGTTGCAGAAAATGAAACTGAGGTATCCGCTGATGCAGGTTTGAAAACGGATAATGAAAACTCAAAAAGAGCTCAGGGAGACTTTTCCCTTACACAGTTTTTCTGTGAAACATTCAACAGAAATCAGAATACTTTTGGACATATTGAAACAAAAACATTGTCTGAGGAGCATTATCAAACACCCGATGAGAAGACCAGGGCGGAAAAACAGTCGCACTCTCTAACCAGTTTAGAACATTTTAAAGTATCGGATAATCAAGACAGAAAAACCGTACGGAAAAAGAAAAAGACTGTGAATAAACGGGGCAAAAATTATAATAAAATGAAAACTAAACAACAGCCACGTGATCAGAATTCATCCTCGGACGAAGAAAGTCTCGAGTTCAGAAAAGAACGTTTCAATAACAAACTAGAAGAAAACCGAAAAGCTAAATTCCGGCCACCTGCACGTAATAGTGCCACTAACTTTATGACAGTTCATAACAACTGGTTTCAGGATGATTTGCTTCCGGATGAATTATCATAAATATTTGGTCAACCAGTTTCAACTATATTAAAATAAAATATATATTATTGAATACTGACATATAATACAAAAATATAACATTCAAAATGTACGATTATTATTTTGGATACAAAGCGAAAAGGAGTTTATAAACAAGAGGACCATGATGGTCCTGAATCGCTCACCTGTTCCCACATGACCCAGTTTTGAGTATGACGTCGTTTTTTCTATTATTTGACAAAGTGACCTAGTTTTTGAGCTCATGTGACCCAGTTTTGAACTTGACCTAGATATCATCAAGATAAAAATTCTGATCAATTTTCTTGAAGATCAGTTGAAAAATATGGCCTCTAGAGAGGTCAAATTTTTTTCAAATTTTAGACCTAATGACCTTGTTTTTGACCCAGGTTCAAACTTGACCTAGATATCATCAAGATGAACATTCAGACCAACTTTCATACAGATCCCATTAAAAGTATGGCCTCTAGAGAGGTCACAAGGTTTTTTTTATTATTTGACCTACTGACCTAGTTTTTGAAGGCACGTGACCCAGTTTCAAACTTGACCTAGATATCATCAAGGTGAACATTCTGACCAATTTTCATGAAGATCCATTCAAGGGTATGGCCTCTAGAGAGGTCACAAGGTTTTTCTATTTTAAGACCTACTGACCTAGTTTTTGATCGCAGTTGACCCAGTTTCAAACCTGACCTAGATATCATCAAGGTGAACATTCTGACCAATTTTCATGAAGATCTTGTGAAAACATTCAGACCAACTTTCATACAGATCCCATAAAAAATATGACCTCTAGAGAGGTCACAGGTTTTTTCATTTTTTGACCTACTGACCTACTTTCGAAACTGACCTAGATATCATCAAGATGAACATTCTGACCAATTTTTATGAAGATCCTTTCACAAGTATGGCCTCTATAGAGGTCACAAGGTTTTTATATTTTTAGACCTACTGACCTAGTTTTTGACCGCATGTGACCCAATTTCGAACTTGACCAAGATATCATCAGGATGAACATTCAGACCAACTTTCATACAGATCCCATGAAAAATATGGCCTTTAGAGAGGTCACGAGGTTTTTCTATTATTTGGCCTACTGGCCTAGTTTTTGAAGGCATGTGACCCAGTTTCAAATTTACCTAGATATCATCAAGGTGAACATTCTGACCAATTTTCATGAAGATCTTGTGAAATATATGGCCTCTAGAGAGGTCACAAGGTTTTTCTGTTTTTAGACCTACTGACCTTGTTTTAGACCGCACGTGACCCAGTTTCGAACTTGACCTAGATATCATCAAGGTGAACATTCTGACCAACTTTCATACAGATCCCATGAAAAATATGGCCTTTAGAGAGGTCAAAAGGTTTTTCTATTATTTGCCCTACTGACCTAGTTTTTGATGGCACGTGACCCAGTTTCAAACTGACCTAGATATCATCAAGGTAAAACATTCTGACCAATTTTCATGAAGATCTTGTGAAATCGGGCTCTAGGGGGGGTCAAAAGGGTTTTTCTATTTTAGACCTACTGACCTAGTTTTGACCGCCATGACCCAGTTTCGAACTTGACCTAGATATCATAAAGGTGAACATTCTGACCAACTTTCATAAAGATCCCATGAAAAATATGGCCTTTAGAGAGGTCACAAGGTTTCACTTCCAAGGGTTTTCACTATTATTTGACCTACTGACCTAGGTTTTCAAGGCACGTGACCAAGTTTCGAACTTGACCTAGATATCATCAAGGTGAACATTCTGAGCAATTTTCATGAAGATCTTGTGAAATATATGGCCTCTAGAGAGGTCACAAGGTTTTTCTGTTTTTAGACCTACTGACCTAGTTTTTGACCGCACAAGACCCAGTTTCGAACTTGACCTAGATATCATCAAGATGAACATTCTGACCAACTTTCATAAAGATCCCATGAAAACTGTGACCTCTAGAGTGGTCACAAGCAAAAGTTTACGCACGGACGACGGACGCTGCGCGATCACAAAAGTTCACCTTGTCACTTTGTGACAGGTGAGCTAAAAATGGAACTACAGTACTGTCTTTTTTATACAGCTACGTATGTGTTTTTTGCAAGAAAGCCCGTGCATTCGACATTACCACGCCGGGACCGCTATAGCTGTATACAGACTAGGGACATGTATCTGTACGTGGTATCAATTTCGAGTTTAAAAACAGACCTTTCTGTTGATATTGCACACTTTTTTGATCAGTTATAATAGCTATAAGGTTAACACGAGCACTTTTAGAACATCCATCGCATAATCTTAAATGGTCGTATGGACGACAATTAAACCTTTAGCCTGCTGGCGGCAAGCGATTCTGCCTTTGCGACCAGTGCAGACCAAGACCAGCCTGCACATCCGTGCAGCTTGATCATGGTCTGCTCTGTTCGCTATTCGGTTAGTAAATTTTCAGTGAACACCCCTTTGAATAATAACTGGTCCTGCCCAAATTAAATGATGGTCTAGTCCATTTAGAAATGTAGCAAGGTTTAATAGACGTACAAATACTCCACCAGAATACGCTTATTCTAAGGCTTGCCGGTCACATGTCAAAACTTTGGCCAATAGTTTTGTCTACTGATCGGCAGGCCATTCAATAAGTGAGTTATTATATGACATCATATTTTAACATGTTTTAATGAATTATCGGAATATAAGAGTGAAATATATGTTATTTTCACAATGAAAATATCAAATATATTTTTCACTGATAAGAATATATAAATAGGTAAATTTAGTCAAAACATGAAATAAAAAGATTTGTTTGTTTTACTTGTATAAGAGCTGAAATAAAACTTTTCTCGAAACATATCGCAATTAGTCTTAATAGTCATAGATCGGTTGTATATGATATAAAGGGGTTTTCCAATGCAAAATAATAGTGAAAAATTTGAAAATTTGAATTTTGCCCATATTTTGAGTAGATGCGCCTATTTCACCCAGCGATTTTTGGGATTAAAAGCCAATATTTTGTCTCCAATATGTCAGAAAATGCACAAATGCATCCTTCGGGGTCTTATTCATGACGGAATGATTGTTTATTTCAGAATCCCAGTGTAAAATAAGCAAACAAGTGAACTTTTACCAAAATACAAAAAAAAGGCCCATAGGCCAAATTATTCCAGTAAATGGGTAGGGGTGCTTCTATTAATGTCTATTATTCTCCAAATCTCGAAATTTCACAATGAAACTTGGCAATTGTTTGGTATTACATCTTTCTTGAAATAGAGATGAAAATGGTGGGAAATTTGATAAGAAATATTTTTAGGAAATAAGGTCAGTAATTCTGTCGAAAAATGTGCTTCCGTGGTGAAGTCGAAAGAAGTCCATAATAAATAGATCCTAATTTTCCCATTTTTTGCGCAAATTCGTGTAGAACGGGTGCTTTAATCACCATTTTTCACTATATTATTAAAACTAGAAACATTCTGCATGAATGAGACGTTTTCATGTTCATACACCCCACATGGCAGTTTTGCAGATCGAAACCGGAAGTAGGTTTTTATTGCGCGGACGAGTGCAAATATGCGCCATTTTTAGGGTAGCAGACCACAACGACTGGCATTTCCCACTAGAACTCCCATAACCTCCTATTTTTCTTTCATTTTTTCGTTAATTTGTGATAGGACTTCTTGAAAAATACGTGTAGGAAAAAGTGATGTTCTCAAAAGATACTAAAGCGACTGATTGTCGTTTTTTTATGAAACAAAGGATTTGAATTACTGACCTTTAACCTGTAAGATCAAAATATCTTTCAACCATGAACACCATATCTTATATATTTTCACTCGTGGCTATGACACTCGTAAATATATTGCATAGATCTGGTAGATATTTCAAGCTTACACTGAAACAAGCAAATACATGTGTCCTCAATATTTTTCATACTTATATCTTTAGAAATGCCGACTTATTCGCCAGGTAAACATGTGCTGAATATACACCTATCAAATAGCTCAAACTATATACGATTTGTATAAATAGTCATGTAATAATCCGTATTATGTTATCTTGGCAATGTTTCTTACACATTGTATTCTGAAAGCATTTTAAAGGTATATTAGATCCAAATTTCATATTTAAAAACATAAACAGTTATTTCATAATGTGTATGCAAACATAAAATTAACAAGTCTATGTGTAATTACAGTACTATGCGTTAGGCTTAAAATAGTTTCCATTGCATACACAGTACCTGCGTACATATACAGATAAAAACAGTATAAATGTGTACTACCACTAAAAACTGGCCTGGCTGTTTTTTAACAATGAACTGTTACTGCACGACATTTTATTATGCACGTAGCTCTATATGCAAACCTAATCTATATATTTTGGAAAAGTTTAATACATTCGAAGTAGGAATCTAAAGATAAGATAATTTTGTGAAAGATGGCCATTTGATATCTTTAAGTAAAAATGTCACGAAAATAATAGTTTTCTTAGAACATAACCATAACATTCAATATAGTTTATGCTATAATATTATATACCCTTCTCATACGCGCTCATTTGATTGCACGCGCGGGTCCGCAAAAAGCGATATTGATTTGCAAAAGTGATAATGACACTTGTGATATCATTTTTCTTATTTGTATGAAATATGGGCCGGTCAAAAAAGTGCATTTGAAAAGGGGCATAAAATATTTATAACAATTATAGATTATGTTTTGGTCAAAAAATGTGTTTTACGGACCTGTAAATTGATTGACCTCGGACTGCGTCTCGGTCAATCATTTTTAAAAGTCCTGCGTCCTCGGCCCAATACCGGTATCAATTTTTAAAAGGGCCGTAAAAACACATATTGACCTCAGCATGAGTCAATAACTGTATAATAATAATTTGTTTATTTGACATAGTTTTGTACAATAACGAGATATATTTGGACGAGAACCCATACGAAAAAATCCTACTTGACGACGGGCAGATGGACGAGTCTAGTATGGTTTTTTTATGGGTACGAGATCAAATATATCCCATATCGTTCAGGGCAATGTTAAATAATCTTTTCATTCTTTACTTATTTTTCTCAGTAAAAGATGCGAACAGCATTTAATCTATAAATCGTTTACAGGGCCAACAATACAAAACAGTAAAAACAGATGTAGAATAATTATAGGTTATTAGCTTTGTATCGGGAAGTATGCACGAGTTTTTCAGCGGAAATATTACGTGACTTTAGGAGCGCAATATTCTTCCGCTGAAGAACGAGTGCATATTTCCCGATGCAAAGATAATGACCTTTTTATCACATACGCATCTACATGTATAAATATTATGTAAACATTACAAGTATGTTCAAAAGCCTGAATAGGACTGACAATACTGAACTAAATAGAAATAAAAATAGTGCAGCAACACACACTGAATTACGACACGCACCCGATATGGAATTCAGGCGTCAGTGTGTGGGAAAATATTGACGTTTCCGGTACCAGTGTACCTTAACGGGGAATAGAAACGAATATGTAATAAGAATAAATATCTAAGATTTTGCGAAATAAAATATACAACGTTACGTCGTATAAATATAAAAATGAACATAATACTGTACATTTTTATGAAATAAAATAGATAAAGCATAAATATAAAATGAACATAATACAAACTAAAAGCATTATAACTAAGGATTTCAAAAGCGTTGAGTTACATAAGTTAAACAGAGTCATCACTTTATTTTTAAAAAAAAAAAACAAAAAAAAACAAGGACAAAAGTCCAACAGGAAAAGCCACATTCAAAGAACGCAGCCGCGCTCATACAGCATTCAACATAAAAAAAGGGTATGTGTAACTTGTATACACGTACACACTAAGCATATGTACATATCACACAAACAAATGCAATACAGGATGCATAAAACATTTCATTTTCTACTGTAATTGCATAAATGATTGTTCCAATTCTCATTGTTTTTTCTCTGTATGTTGTCATCTGTCTATAGTGTTTATAACTGTAAGCTTAAATTGAACAAAACAAGAGTATCCTATAACAATTTACAACATTCCCATCAGTTATCTTTGCCACAAACACCAAAGTAAAAACACTGCAAAAGAGTAACTTATAAAGTTTATTTGTGTTTGTGAAATCGATGATACCATGTCAATGTGCAACTTCTGAGCTATTGATATTGTGAACAATAGTTTCTGAACACTGAACTACACTGCGGTTGAATTTCATCATAGTTCTTCATGTCCGTCTCTTGTTTGGAAGAGCCCGGTACTGAAGCAAGGTTATCAGTATTTAAATTTTGCCTTAACTGACAATCGGCTAGCCCTCCGTTTAACTGTTTGTTCCCAATGTCGGTATTTGTACTAATGATTTTAGAGCAAAGATTCGGCGCCAGCATGCTTGAATTCATCAAGTTACTATTATTCACCAGTCCCTGATCTGTATTTATCAATCCATGGTTTGTATTCACGGGTACTAGACCAGTGTTCACACTCCTCATTTCGTGCAATGTAACTGCAGCAACATCTTGACTTATTTTGTCACGTGCAAATACAGTTACTGTAGGACTGTATTTATTATCTACTTCTTCGGTTTTTGTTGCCAGCATTATGGACAAATCTTGTCCTGCATTTTGTTTATATTGTAGAGATTCTAGTCCTGCAGGCTTATCGTGTTTTTCCCTATGGATTGTATACTGCTTAACAGAACTGAATCGTGAATCACAAACATCACAGGCATATCTTTTAGCTGAACCGTCATGAATCTTCAAATGCATCCGTAAATTAGCTGGGTCAGTAAATGCATGTCCACAAACTCGACATTTATGCCTTTTCACTCCAGCATGCATGTCTGTGTGGACTCTAAATGCCAGCCCTTTCGCATATACTTTACCACACTGATCACATTTTTTACATAATGGTCTATCATGTGAAAGATCGAGTTCAACATGTTTATTCTTTATATGCGTCATCATGGACGACTGGGTTCTAAATTTGGTATCACAATAGCGACATTTCCATCTCTGATGCCCTGGGACATGGGTAAGACGATGATTTCTGAGTGATGAACGTCGTAAAAAATGTCCGCCACAGATATCACATATATACTTTTGTTCCTTAGTATGGACATTTTCATGCATCTTTAATACATCGTTTTTCTTAAATGTAGCATCACAGAACCTACACTTATAGTTCCTTTCATCATCGTGTGTAATAAGATGATTCTTAAGATGATGTTTTGTCAAGAATGCCTTTCCACAAACTTGGCAAATAAACTTCCTTTCATCAACATGTGTTGAGCTCTTGTGTAGATTCAGACTTTTCTTGCTGTTATAAGATTTGCCACACTGATCACACTGTACAAAGTTTGATCCATCATGAAGTTTGACATGCTCCTTCCAATGAGATTTGTTGACGTACTCTCTTGAACAAACAGTGCATTTGTACTTGATGCTGTTTTCGTCATGTATTTTAAGGTGATTTGTAAGTTGATGCATGAAGTAATAACTACAGCTACATTTGTCACAGAAAAATTGCTTAGGACCGTGCCTTTTCTTGTGTTGTCTTAGTAATGATTTACTGGCAAAGGATGAACTGCAGATATCACAGGTATTTTGTTTAGGTCCATGAGAAATTTTCTTATGATAATTAAGTCGACCAATAGAATCATATGTTTTGTTGCATACATCACAGACATGTGAGGGATCATGGGAGATCTTGTGTTCTTCTAGCTCTTCTTTTGTTTCATACATTCTCATGCATGTTTTGCACATATGAGGAAACTTCTTATGTTGATTTGTGTGTCTCCATAGTGATTTCTTGACTTTAAATGTCTTATCACATAAAGCGCAACCCAACAGTTCCGAAATGACATGAATCTGTGAATGTTCAATAATGCTATTGTATCTCTCAGTTAAATAAGGACAGATTTTGCATTGGTAGTTCGTATTTCCATTATCAATTTCTTTCACATACATTGAACACCGTAAACCTAATTTATGGTTTCCATCTTTATCAACATACTTAAGTTTAACATTCCTATCTCGATGTTCTGGCATAGCAGATAGAGTGCCATCTTTATTCTTTGAATGAATGTACATATCATGAGACATCAATCCAGCTTTACTTTTGAAACATTTGTTACATTTACTACAGTCATAAGCAGTCTGAACTTCATCTACGATATTGCTAGTTTTGCTGTCCTCAGCATTTTCCTTCTGAGACTTTGTGACTATTTGTGGACTGTCTTTTGATTGGATTTCGAAGCTTGCTGTCTTTGGAATCTTCCCTTTCTTCTTTCTTCCATTGCCCTTAACACCCATTTTCTTCCTACTACTCTGTCGTGTTGTTCTTCTACTTACAAGACCAGTATTTTCATTATTATGCTCTTCATTCCTAGAAACAGACTCATGCTCACTCAATTTTTCCTCATAAATGTCATCCATTTCAGTTGTACAACTACAATCTTCCGTTAATTGATTATCACATTTATGCAATATTATTTCCGCATTACTAACATCTAACTTGTTTATCTTCCTTTTGGGGTTACCCACATTGTCAGTTTCTTTCTTATATGTCTCATAGAAGTCATGGAACAATGTTTCTACTGTACGGTTGTGTGAGAGAAACGCAGTCCCGACTGAAGACCCAAATATCGACGTCTTTCCACTGTCCTTTTCCAGAATAATTATTGCGGTCTCATAATACAGTTTTTTCAATGTCTCGCACATATTTTGAACTTCACTCGTAATCTCTTTGGCCCATTTGACATCCATACTTCCAGCGTGTGGTTACTGTTGTATAAAATATTTCTCAAGATCACTCCTTTTTAACAATATCTTAAACTCACTTATTGAACTTCTAAGTCACACAAATGGCGTGTTATCTTTAAAGGGAAACAACTTGTGCATAATCCTGTACTATTTTCCGGTTACGCCGTACCAAATCCGTGTTCTTATTTTCCAATATCCTTTGAATAATATGTCCCCTTGTTTACGCCAAAAGTTTAATTCTAAATTTGTTCTTAAATAGGCAGAGACAAGCATATGTTCTTCTTGTAAGTGAATTTGTCAGTTGCATTACAATTGATCAAATATTCAAGACAATAGATCTAATACATTTATTGTAAAGAATGTAACACTTTAACAATATCTAAAGAATCGTGGACATCTTATTTCAAATACATGTACAATCAAAAATGAATAATCTATAATCACTTCAAACTATAAAGACATAATTACATATTACATAATCAGTCATACATTTTACGAGCGTATCAAATTAATTTTATTGATATTTTAATAAGAAAAAATCACAGATTCTGTGATTTACAATTATGTGACTTTTCTTTAAAACATTAAGACTATTTACATTGCCAATATTTATATAAAGGTATGTTACACACAAATTTTATATTTGAAAATATGAACAATCTATATATAGTTTATGTGAACACAAATTTTATCAGTTTATGTGTATTAAAAACAGTAGCCTACTACACACTAGGTTAAAACAATATATACTTACATCATGTATAGCTACAGTATAACTGTGTGCTACTACTGAAAAATGATAACTACTTTTAATTAAACGACAGTTACGTTACTACATGATATTTAATAACGAATTTAGGGGTAACGCATGTTTTTTCGTGTTATAACATCTGCAGAATCCCGAGGGATTGGTTGGTGCCCGAGTCGGGGATCGCACTGAACCTTACCTAAACAACAAAGATAGCGGCACTACAGATACCTCTGCTAATCCAAGGTTAAAACCTCTGACTTCAACACACTTAAACCTGGAATCAGTAAAGAAGCACATATCGAGGACTTAGAGCGAAACTGGTCTATCTGCTTCTATTTCTACATATCTATAGATCAGTTTCGCTCTAAGCCCTCGATATGTGCCATTTAAAAACAAAACTTAAGTTATAAATACTAAAATAGTTAATGATTTTATTTCTATAAAATAAGTACTGATGACCTAGACATGTAGACTAAGTTTCACACTGTATCCGTTCTAGTTTGACCTAACATTCACAATACCTAAATTTCTAGGCATGTCAGAAAATGACCATAAATAGATAAGAAAATGGATTCAGTGAAGAATATTAAGCCATTACTGAACAAGTGAGCATATTGACATGGTGTAACAAAGCGTGAATGACAGCAATGAATTAAAAGTAATAATTATACAAGTTAAAGCATAGCAAAAGTTCATTCTAGAGCACATCTATATAATAAATAATGACTGTCTTGTAAAATTTTGGTTGCAATGTCTGTTAAATATTGGTCATCATTTTGTGGAACCCCATGATTGGACGCAAGGACAAGACTATTTTACCTTATTGACATATATTCGCTTTATTTTTTCTGTTTAACCACCTTATGCACTAACAGTCTACGTCCTCGCACACAACAAACTTCAAAAAGTTTATGACATTCTCGAATAACCGCTCACATCCAGGGGACATAATCATATTGTTGGAAAATAACTGCCAGACTAAGTCTGCTATTATTTTACCAGGCTAAAAAACAGACCTCTTATAAATTTTGTTACTTCAACAGCACGGAAGTAGTTTCCACATGAAGAACAGAGCCACTGGCGGTTACATTACACAGAAAAACACATTATTTACATAATCTTAAATCAAACTGGCTAACCACCGGGATTCAGTTTTTATTTTTTGTTTTGCTTTAATGGAATCAGCCCAGGTAGAAAAAATTTTATTCAGAGATTAGTTAATAGAGAAAAGGAATAAACACGGTGTCTCCTGTGTAAATTTGTCAATCATCAAGTTGCGCACACAATCAAATTGTTACATTATCTGTTTGATATAAAAATCAATTAATTCTACTCTTGCGAATTAGGATTCAAATCTGCATCTAAGCGAGCCAGGTTATCTGCAGTTCAGTCATTAACCGCTAAATATAATCGCATCCACCCCACCCACAACCATTTTCCATTTTCTTGAAATTTATGGTTAAGGGTTATACTGTAAAAATGTTTGAAAAGGAATTGTAACTATCAATGAAAAATGTTACAACAAACAAAATTGCAAAATATAAAAAAGAAAGCTCAAGAAGATGTTGAAAACTATCTAAACTTATATTCGACGTTTTTAAAATCAATTACATGCCATACATTTAATTTTAACATGTACGGAGTAAATTTCGTGCTTGTCGATCACCTAACGTGATCTTACCTAAGCTTAGAAGTCATTCAGTTGACTCCTACACATATTTGAACCCGGCTGGTCAGAACTTGAAATATTTCACTATTAACCATATAATGGTGGTTTTCGAGCCTCTATATTATGACGTACTATACATTGACGTGTAGGTACAGAAGACGGAGAAGTAGGAGAAGATGATAGGCCCCTATTGATGCTGATTTTGGTAATGATTTTAATAATGATGATGATGATGGTGATGATGGCTGTTGTGATGATGATGGTGATGATGATGATGATGATAAGTATTAGTATTATTATCATATCCTGTTGTTACTCAAGCTGGGATTCAAGCTTGGCTTTAAGCGGACTACCATTATAATTATTATTTTTATTATTAGCAGTATTATTATTATTCAATAATTGATATTTTCATTTATGTCTTGCTTTTATTCAAGCTGGGAGCTTTATGCGGAGTGAGTATACATTCCCTCCATACAGAACTTTCAGGGAGCGCCATTCGGACTGTAGAGTTGTGCAGTGAAGCAACAGGCGTATAAAATTCATAGGGTAACGTTATTTCGGAGGAGCGTTATGCGGTGCTGCAACAGGCGTATAAAATTCATAGGGTTACGTTATTTCGGAGGAGCGTTATGCGGTAATGCAACAGGCGTATAAAATTCATAGGGTTACGTTATTTCGGAGGAGCGTTATGCGGTGCTGCAACAGGCGTATAAAATTCATAGGGTTACGTTATTTCGGAGGAGCGTTATGCGGTAATGCAACAGGCGTATAAAATTCATAGGGTAGCGTTATTTCGGAGGAGCGTTATGCGGTGCTGCAACAGGCGTATATAAAATTCATAGGGTAACGTTATTTCGGAGGAGCGTTATGTGGTACTGCAACAGGCGTTAAAAATTCATAGGGTAAAAGTTATTCGGAGGAGCGTTCGGGTACTGCAACAGCTTTTACATTCATGGTACGTTATTTGGAGTAGCGTTATGGCGGTGCTGCAACTGGCGTATGAATTCATAGGGTAACGTTATTCAGAAGGAGCGTTACGGTCCCACATATCCAAGATATATGGCTTTAGATAAGTGCAAATAGGTAGTACATTTATTATCCTCTTTCACTAGATTTCTTGAAATCGTTACAATGTAAACGAATCATGATGTCCATTCATTTTCATCAAAATGGTTTGAGTGTGTTTGCAAAGCACTTTACGTAACTGATAGTCAATATTAGCTCGGGCAAAGTTTTTCAAGAGTTAATTTAACCTTTAGTTTAAATGTGGCATGCTGACATATTGTTTACAAACCTATTTTTTGACCTCTATGTCTAAACTAAACAAAAAAAGTGCAGTTTTCAATGGATTTGATTTGCTTTAAATTGCTATTTTTAGAATTTTTTTAAGGTAGTGGACCCGTAATGACAATCGACAAGTCACGTATCTCTCCAAATGTGATTTCGGCATTCTTCGGATTAAAGGGAAAGTCACGAGCGCATTCAGCTACAGCAACGTCCGAAGAATTCCGAACTCTCTACTGAGAACACCAAAGGATACGGTAAAAATCCGAGCGTCATTTCAGGTCCTCTACCTTAAAAGCTAAGAGTCATGTTCCTAAAATATTGCTTGAAGACACTTATTTGTTAAAGATATTATTATTTTGTTCCAAATATGCCGAAAACTTAGATATAAGAACTTTAACAAAAAGAAAACGCCAGTTGGTGCCAGTTGGTCACGTGGGCGGTAGAATCACACACCGGATCATGATGGATTAAACAATTAGTTTGTTAATTCTGGAATGGGTGAGTACCCTACATGCCTACGTTTAGGCACGCCAATAGTCCCAATAATACGTGAACCCAGGTTCACGGGCGAAAATAGGATTAAACGATCGATTTAAAACCAGGTTTTTCGAAGTAAACCAGGTTTTTCGAATGTTACCTTATTTCGAGCGAAAACAAAGTAACGGCGGCGGGAAATGTAATTTACGCTCGGAACCCAGGTTTACGGTTCGATAAAAATAGGTTTACGACTGTGAAAATTGGGTTTCGACTGGTGAACCCATAGTTTACAAACGTGAAACCTAGGTTTACGTTCGTTGAACTAGGTTTCTCGAACAAAACTATGATTTTCGGTCGTTATCCTAAGTTCACGAGCGTGAACCTATATTTACGGGCGTAAACCAGGGTTCACGAGCGTAAACCATAGTTTACGAACGTGAACCTATGTTAACGACCGTAAACTTGGGTTTACGACCGTGAAAATGGGTTTACGACCGTAAACATAGGTTCACTTACACTTTACTTTCGATAAACTAGGTTTTTCGATTTAGCAAGAACCTATGTTTACGGGCGTGAACTGGGTTTACGAGTGTGAACCATAGTTTTACGAACGTGAAGTAGTTTACGACCGAAAAACTTACTTTGTTCGAGAAAACCTAGTTTTTCGAACGTTTATCTAGGTTCACGTTGTATACCCAAGTTCCCGGTCATAAACATAGATTCACGTTGGTAAACATAGGTTCACGTCCGTAAACTATGGTTCACGGTCGTAAACATAGGTTCACGTCCGTAAACGTAGGATCACGGCCGTAAACCCATGTTCACGCCCGAAATTCATAGTTGATTTTATTATCCTAATGTATCGACCGTAAACCATGGTTTACGTTTGATAAACTAAGTTTCTGGATTGAACAACGAATTTCGGTCGTAATCCTATGTTTACGGTCGTTATCCTATGTTTACGCTCGTGAACCACGGTTCACGCTCGTAAACGATAGTTTACGAACGTGAACATATGTTTACCACCGTAAACTTGGGTTTTCAAGCGTGAACCTACGTTTCCGAGTGTAAACTAAGGTTTACGGCGTTATCCAATGTTTTCGCTCGAAAATATAGGTTAGTATTCGAAAAACCTGGTTTATCGATCGTTAATCTTAGTTTTTCGACCGTGAACCTGGGTTCACGTAATTATTGGACAATTGGCGTGCCATATTCGTTCATTTAAAATTTACATAAAATACCATTAAACGTCGTTTGAAATTCAGATGGAATGCCCATTAAGAGATAATACTTTCTGGCGGCCGTATTGTAACAAAATTTGTAAAACGATACAACCGTAACTATTATAAAATAAACAAAAAATAATGTATTGTATTGAAGATCATGATATCATTGAAATTAATTATTTCAATCAATTTAGATTCATTCACAATAAATAAATAATGCGCATTATTCGCCATGGGAGTTTATTTGCATTACAGAGCAATAATTTTTTTGACATGCCGACATTTAAAATGCCAGCAGCTCCGTGAAGAAGAATGGCACCCGCAGCAACGCCATCTAAATCAAATTGATACAAAGCAAGTTATGGCATTTAAAATAATAGATTGAAGGCAGTAATGTAATTAAAAGAATAGATAAAAATATAAAAGTTTGATTAACGTATATTTACCTGGATGAATTCTTTGAGGTAAACTAATTTACGTTTTAGTGAATTTCATCGGTTTGTAAAAGTAGATAAATAATATATCAGGCTAAAACAGGAGATATTTTAAAAACTTAGCTGCCTAAATAACCATGTTTGTATTAAATATATTAAATAAATAGTGTTTAACATAAATCAAACCGCACATTACTTTAAGCATTCCGTATTTCAAGTAGTTTGCACTTGATGGTTGAACAACTACAATAATTCATTAACCTTTACCCTGGTAAATTTCTAATATGAACTAGTCTGTCATTCAATTTGGGCAGTTCCACTTATTATTCAAAGGGATGGTCACTGAAAAATTACTGACTGAATACCGAACAATGCAGACCATGATCCGCCTGCACGTCCTGGTCAGCACTGAGCGCAAAGGCAAATCACTTACCGTCAGCAGGCTAAAGGTTAATGGATTTTTTCCATTATTTATGACACTTTTGGCCAAAAACTTCTGTAGTAATTAGTTGTTTGAACGCTGTAAAATATTGCATCGTTTTAACACACTTTACTCTAAAAGACATACATATTTTGCAGATCAAATACTATTTTTATTTTTGTATTAACCTTTAGCCTGCTGGCGGCAAGTGCTTTTTCCTTTGCGGCCTGTGCAGACCATGATTAGCCTGCACATCCGTGCAGGCTGATCACGATCTGCACTGTTAGCTATTCAGTCAGTAAATTTTCAGTGAACACCCCTTTGAATAATAAGTGCTACTTCCCAAAATGAATGACAGCTTAGTCCATTTTAGAAATTTACCAGGGTAAAGGCTATTGAAAATGGATATAAAATAAGGGAGGATCTCCTTCCATGTTTAATAGTTATATCAAATATATACACACTATTTAATGGAGCACTCGAGCATAAAAACAGAAGCCTACTTATAAAAATATTTTCATATCAAATATGGTACCAGGATCGCTGAACAGCACTGAACAGCGTGGTTTGTTTGCTAGGATTACAACGCGTAATGCATTTTAAAAAGTTTATTGTTTCGCATTTCTAAGTAAAGCCAACTTAGACCACCTAAAATCTCATTGCACATATTAAACGAATATTACATTTTACTTTTTCATCTTGGACTACAATGTATTTATTTAAAACCCTTTTTTGTTTATAAAGTAAAAAAAGTTTGAATTATCGGCAAAGCCATCTTGCTAATACATGTAGATACATTCAGAATTGACTCAGCCACCATGTTTCATGCAGACAGTATCGTTCAGAAACAAACACAATGGAAACGGAAGAGCCTTGCAGTTCAGTTGAAATCGTTTAACGGTTGGATAAGTTTATGAATTAATTATTAGAATAAACAGCAAGTGTATTTATGTTAATTTTGATTTGCAAAACAAACAGGGGATATAAGTCGTGTTGTGAGCGCATAAACATGGATATACATAACAGGTCAACAAATACAGAACGTATGTTCTCTTTAACCAAATATGAGTGCATTCTACACGCAAATTGTTAAAAATGTCATTGCCCGTTACAAAAAACAGTAAAAACCTATTTGACCTAATCAGTGGAATTCACTGGCATTATGGAGACTGTCTTTATTTTTCGCGTTTACTAGTTGAATTTGCGATACCTGTATTTGCAATACATTGTAAATGAATTTCTTTGCAAACTGAGGAAGTTGTTTTCAAAGTCTTTGTTTTTTATGTATGTTATGCATTTATATGAATATGGAAAATTTCGTGCATTTGCTAGCACGTGATACGGAGGAACGACTGACAGGATTAAATTTTACCGATAAAATGCAGCTCTGTTGAATCTGCAACAGCGGTATACGGACCCACTGGTTCCTAGTACTTGATAATGTTGACAGAAAAGATTGTTTCAAATCAGGAGGGGAACTTTTTAAACAATGGTATGTTGACCTTAGTGGACAGAATATACATTTTGTGTACTCTTTGTGACTTCGTATGGATGCCATTGTTTTCTTTATACGCATATTTTAACTTTCAATATGACCAACTTACTAACCTATAATGTGGAATAAAGTCTGTGTATTCTGCCAATATTAAATTCTTGCCATAATTCGTTATACATTAACTATGCTTAGAATCAAGGGAGTACATTAGAGAAAAAAATGTTGAGAAAAATGATGGACTATGTGTTCACAGTGCAAAAAGTCAACTTCTTTATTCTCTGTGTTGTTTTTATAAAAGCATGTCCTTTCGTGATATAATTGCACATTAATAATTGTGGATTGAAGAAAAGAAAAAAAAACAACCCGAAGATGAGTATTTGTACGGGGAGACAAATAACTGTAATTCAAAGTATACAATATGTGTTTTTGTGCGTGCATGTATTATGTATATCTGGACAAACGACGTTGCAAGCAGTTTGGATGGTACCATTTACTTCACACCCGACGTCAAGTTTTGTCTATAACGCATCGACGTCGGTAGCGGGGTTAGCCCTGGGTCTACAGACTGTCAATCTGTCTATTCTACCTGGTCACGTGTTCAAGTAGGTATTTTGTGGTACATGTTCATGTTCTTAATTAGTTCTCAGACATTGTCATGACAGTTCCGTGAAATTTTATCATTTTGTACTTACAGTTTCCCAATTATCTTCGTTTCTTTTCACTGATTTGAACTTAAAGGCATTGTTTCGTAATGTTGTCTTCTTATTTATTTCGTTGAATATTTATATATTTGATTTCAATTTCATTAACTTGTATTCCTTCTTTAGGTCAAATGGCTAAGTGATGTTATCTTTCCTTATTTATTTTTTATAATACTTTCTTTAATTTAATTGTTATACCATGTTTACAAGAAAACAAAATTGCTTTATAGAAAGTAATCCAGCGCCTTAAATTCTCGTACTTTTCACAAAAATGAGTTTAGAAGTTTTGGTACAAGAATTGTAAATACTTATTTTAGCCACTTGTAAAAACTATTAAATTTAGGATTGTCTAGACATAAGGTTCTTTAAAACAAACCTTCTTCTTAAACATTATTTTCATATCGCTAAACTTGAATTAGTTTAATCAAAATAGATTGTTTTAATTTCATATTTTTCACTTATCAATCTGTTTACTGACTGAATTTTAAAATCTTGGTGAATTGAATATGTAGGGTTTGACCATACGTTAGACTGACTTGTAGTTAAAAAAGTTACCCTCTTTAAATAAAATTATTACTACTAGAACTATTATTATTATTATTATTATTATTATTATTATTATTATCTCATATATGTTTAAACTGCATTTATATAGGGGCACTGTATACCGTTTAAATGAATATATATTATATATTGCAACTAGAAATTTTCAAAAAATTATTGAAATAAGTGTAAATATATTTGATTTATACTACAAAAAAGAATCTTCAAGATGAGTTATTTTAATCTTCAATGTATAGAAGAAATTCAGCGTGTGATGTCGTCTAAAGAGACAGTTTAGGCTTTGGTTAACGTGACATGTCGTCTAAAGAGACAGTTTAGGCTAACGTGACATGTCGTCTAAAGAGACAGTTTAGGCTCTAGTTAACGTGACATGTCAATTTGTCTGTACTGAATTAACAAATGACAGATGGTTACTGTACTTATACAAGATTAACCTTTAGCCTGCTGGCGGCAAGTGATTCTACCTTTGCGATCATGGTCTGCACTGTTCGCTATTCAGTCAATAAATCTTCTGTGAACACCCCTTCGAATAATAAATGGTATTGCTCAAATTGAATGATGGACCAGTCAATTTTGGAAATTTAGCTGGCTAAAGGTTAAGCAGTTCGAAACGTTACACTATTTCTAAAAGTTGCATTTCTGTTAACCACATCACAGACATCACGGCTTGATATCAGTTCTTCACAAGACTTAAGCATTACATCTTTTTTTTTTGTTAGCCGTGGCCTCATGACGGTCCCACGACGGTCCGTGAGAATGGTTTTTAATATCTTGGTATATTCCATCTATCTATGATATAGAATGTGAAAAGATAAAAGTCTTTTCTGATACGTTTTTCTCCAAGTAATTATAAAATCTTAAAAGTTAAAATTCATCAAATAAACAATTTTTTACAAAGAGAATCGTTAGCATAGAAGAACAGAATTGTATTTAACAAACATCTTGCAAGAATGGCATCTAGTTCCAATTTCATAGATATCCGAAAATAGTTTTTCTGTAAAACAAATTGTAGTGTTGTATTCTAAGACTGATCTCTAACCCCATTAAAAATCTTAGAGTTTGATGTAAAATAGCTGGATAAACATTCGAGTACAAGTAAGCCCTTCGCCTTTTTTATTTATAGTAGCGATAATCGGAACGTCGTCACTGTTCGTTCCATTGTAAAAAGGTCTAGAAGATCTATGAACTTTATTCGTATGTAATTAAGCATTTTGCGCTTTGACCATTCCAGCTGATTCCAGCCCGTCTCGACGAGTCGGTATTACGATAGGATTTTTGTTTTAAAGCAATGAAAAAGACCGAAGCCTTCGAATCCCATGGCGGCTTTTTTACCTTCCTTTCTATGCGAGCAATATCAAATGTATTGTCAAGCTTGGAACCAGATTTTGTAATATATAAACCCAAAGAGACTCTTTCTTACTGAAAGTTGTTTCCTTCCTGCCTAACTGGTCGACGGTGTATACCAGTATAGGTACTTCACAAGTCTTACAGCATCAGTTACGTTGAACCATGGCATAATAAACGGGCCACTGACTAGCTTGTTCAAAAAGCTAACCCTGTTCCCATATACTGCTACACTTAAAATGGTTTTGTTTAATTTCAGTATAACTGTCATAGACACTGACTGTAACAGCAAACAGAGTATTGGAGCCATTGTTGATATACTGTTGCAGAGGGATATTGATGTGGTGATCGGACCCCCGTGTGCTCAAGGTTTGTGTTTTTTAGGACTAGGGGACTTTTACAGTGGGGGCAAACATAGGCTTCACCCCATCCAGCCATACCGTTTGCCCAAAAACTTCATTTTTACAAGGAAAAAAGGTATAAATAAATGTAAGTAAACCTAAATCAAGAGCAGAAAGATCTAATGGCTGGACGTTTTTATTAAAATAGTAGTCTGTTATAATGGAAAGAACGTTTTTACATTATAATGGAAAGAGCGTTTTTACGTCAGTGCTACACTAACTTAAAAAGGAAATTCTGTATACGAATTTTATTTTTACTACCTGTAGGGGATACTTTATTACTAGTTCAATTTCTTTTAGTAAGATCGACTGATAAATTAAAGTAATGAGGAATCCAATTTCTTTGCATCTCAAAACTGTCATATACAATGTAAATAGATTTAATAATTTTGCCCATGGGAAATAAGTCGAACTGGAAATCTGCACTGTAAAAAAATACCATAAAATTTAATGGGTTTTACGACATCCACTTACCGTAGTAAACAAGTTCTTGTTTTTCATATTGCGTAGAAGTAGAAATTAATGATCTACTTTATTATACAACTGCAAAATAGAGAAATGTAGGGAGTATCTCAAAGTCAGCAGTTTATTATTGGTAATATGTCACGGAACTATATTTTTTCTTAAAAGCGTTACCGTACCTTGAAATTAAATGAAATCACAGTACTAAAAGCACTGACAGGGCGCGTGTTTTGTAAATAGCGTACAAAGAAAAACGTTATTGTAAATTATCAAGTGTCACAGGAAAGCTCACGTAATTATAATAATACTAGGGTTATGTATGATTCTTGAGCTTTCTGGACCAGCACGCACGGTAACAAAATGAAACTTATACAGACTAAATGGGAGTAAGAATCAAGTCTTGGATTAGCAATTACCGAATTAATTGAAATCTATTACTGAGGAAAAACAAATACAGCTGAGACTGTCTATAGTGACCTTCCTTCGGAGAAATGAAATAAAGTCACTGTAGGCAACGAGACACTAAAACAGTCTCAAAGTATGAGACGTCTAGATGTCTTGCAAAATGGTCTGACTGAGTCTGTTAATGAATATTTAGCATGATTTCAACATATGCTTAAATTATCTCAATTTTAGGATATAAGGTCATTAGTTAAAATTGTTAAATAAGTTTAATGTTGCGTTCGAGTTCCTCTCGCAACAGGGGTGTTCAAAAGTGATTAAGGGGCTTTTGGTACCGAAGATTAGTGATAACAAGCATTTATTTATGTGGAAAGTTTAGAGGTCACCTAAAATAGGTCGCTGTTTTACAGCAATCACTAATACAGGGTCGTAATGAAGTCAAACTTAGTTAGCCATCAATCGCCACGGAGTATTTTCTATTGTTTTTGTGCAATTTTTAGCTTAATAAGGAGCAGGTAAATGATAAACTTTAAAAAGGGAATAAATTTTGATATTAATATTTAATTTTGTAATCATCCTAAATACATTACCAGAACTACCAATAAATTAAAACTATCTGGTCGTTGTATGCAATTAGAAATACAGCGGGGAACCCACCAAAAATAGTGAGACCTTTTTGTATCACAGTATCCGAGACCAAAACGATCCCTATGTAAACGGTTTGCCAAAGTCAGGGGGTAAACAAACAGTTAAAACTTTTACGATTATCTCAGTATATTTGTAACCTTCCACATGTAAATGTACATCGGGGGGATTATCAAAAAAGTATGACACATTTTTCGTTATTTTGTCAGTTCTAGCCATCTTATGTTAGCCCTACGTCTGGTGGATACCTACTAAAACTGACACTAGTTTGATTATACCTGTACATGTACTTGTAACAATCTTACGAGAGACCTTTATAGGGGATTCCCAGAAAAAGAATACATGTCACATTTCTTTTTGTAAACTGGGGCCCCAACAATCTTTTGTGTTATCCTACCGCGGTGGTCAACAAACCCAGAAATGAAGACATGTTTACATTATGTTATGAGGTTTTTGCCCATCTTGTAAACAGGGCACTACATAAAGGTGAAATTTCAAAAAACTGCTGATATCTAAAACTTTAAAAGATTTCAAATTTACAGTTTTGCCGGGTTTAGTGATGAATATAGCTTTCTATCCTTGATCCATGACTTCCGTGCAAAGATGGCTGCAATTCATTTCGTGAAAAAGATTGGGTTTTTAATTATCGGGAAATATGTACCATGTATAGCGTACAAATTTAATTTTTTAAAACCACTATCAGGCATTCGAGTCTGCTATATTTACTAATTGGTTTGGGCCTCGTTGCTTGAAGGATTTATTTTTAGATTTTGTTAGGGCCTAATATATTTATGTTGGGATTAATGATTAAGTATATATCAATATCTATTTCAAGAAAAAAAACATTAGATAATTTTAGGATTTTATTTAATGATAACATCCTTACACCATTTAAAGATGTTTCAGCAAATAACTTTTTATTTACACTATAGTATGTTCTTTGATTTTAATGCCGACCGTAACTTTGTAAATTCTTGTCCGGGCTGTAATTCTGTCATCCATGAAGGAATTTTGAAATAGTTTGGCATAAATATAATAACCTTAATGAGACGACGTTTCATGTGTAACACTCAGACCCCTTTCTACAAGGTCAATGTCACACTTAGAAGTCAAACAGTCTGTTTTGTGTCCGGATCGTAACTGTGCCATTCATCAAGAGGTTTTAAAAGTACTTAGCATAAATGTTTATCAAAATGAGAACCCTAGCTCCAAGGTTAAGGTGTTAACAGGGTTGTTTTTGTGTCCGATCCATATTTCTGCTATCCATGGAGAGATTTTGAAATATCTTGGCATAAATGGTAACTATAATCAGACAATGTGTCACGCGCAAGACCCAGATCCTTTGCTCTAAGGTCAGTGTCATATTTAGAAGTCATATCATAATAGATCTTTACGTGCCCGATATATAACTCTGTTATCCATGAGGGGGTTTTGAAACAACTTGGCATAAATGTTTACCATAAGGAGGCAATGTGTTACGCGCAAGACAAAGGTTAAAAGGGTCTGTTTCATATCCGATTCGTAACTCTGTCATTAATCATGTTACAATCTAAATATTTTAAGATTTTGTACCAATTGCAAATTAGCTCAGTGGTAAAGCATACAGTCCATGTTAAACAGATCTTTTACCGTGTGGGTTCGAAGCTCACCATCGACATTATTTTTTTTTCTCGTAAACATTTAGATTCCACCATGAACTATGTGACAACACAACAGAGAAGTATCATAAGCCGATATGGCAGATCAGAAAAGTTTACCATTATATCAAAGATGATATTGACTAAATGCATGCATTTAAGCCATGCAAATAATAAACATACTGTTGTTTTATATAAAGGCATACATACAAATACAAACCATCAAAGAAAGAAACAGAAATATGGGAATGAAAATGAAAATGGAAACACACACACACACACACAAAACATGCAAAAAAACTCACGTAGATTCGACCCCACAAAATGATTACGCGCAAGACCCAGACCCCTAGCTCCAAGATCAAGTTTACACTTAGAAGTCAAGTGAAAGGTTAAAAGGGTCTGTTTCATATCCGGTTCGTATTTCTGTCATTAATCAAGAAATTTCGAAATTAATTAGCAGAAATATTCCCCGATAACGAGAAAACGTATCGTGCATAACAACCAGACCACTAGCTCCACGATCGATGTCACATTTAGAGGTTAACGGTTTACATGGTGTGTTTCTTGTCAGTTCCATACCTATTCCGTCAATGAAGACATTTTAAAATTACATGGCATTAAACGTTCCCAATATTAAAATGACGTGTCAGACGCAAGTCCAAAATCTCTAGCTTCAAAGTCAAAGTCAAAGTCAAACTTAGATTAAAAAGCTAACATTTATGTTTCTTGTCCAGTCAACAACTCTGCCATCATCAAATATTATTTGTCACAATTTTCCCTATGATGAGTGTGTCATGTTGAAGACCCAGACCCTAGCTCTAAGGTCGAGGTTACCTTCGGAGAAATTTTTTCTCTTGTCGAAAATTAGTCATACCTTAACTATTCTGGCATATTTTGCGCATCGAACTGTAGCATTCTTGGACAAACCTCGGGGGCGTTTGTCACTAATAGTGCCATCTCTTGTTTGAGCTTCAATTCTAACTTTGAGAGTTATATATATTTGTACTTATCCCTTTAAAATGTCAAGGTCGGTAGTGGCTATTTTCAAGTAACCTTAAAGACACACCACTAACTAACTGTAACCTTTTGTATTTCCATAATGCTGTCTGACTAAAGTACATCTCCTATTACGCTATACTTATGATCTGAAGACGTGCTATCGATAGCCTCGTTCTGACGACCATTCCGTTAGCCAGGCAGAAGGCTTACTTACAAGTTCAACATTTCGTAAGAATAAAAAGTCTGTAAGCGACTGGTCCCGGATTCGAGTCCCTGACAGCCTACACATTTTTACTTACTTACAACATTTTGTAAGAATAAAAAATCTATATTTAGACTGGATGTTTGATAGTTAAATTTTTATGACGTAAACTGTCAGCCGGTTAGCTCTGTCGGTAAAGCGTTAGATCTGTCGGTAGAGCACTTGCTCTGTAAGCGACTGGTCCCGGATTAGAGTCCCTGACAGCCTATACATTTTTCTTAATCTTTGACTTTCGAACAAGTCGTCTGATAGGTTAAAATAAAAAAAAATAGATTTGCGAAAATAAAAATACCAAATCTAGAAATCAAAAATATACAGAAGACGATTAAGAATGGGTCATTCTCGAATCTTCGTTTAGAAGATCAAGTACTTCAGTCAGATTGTTCCATAATTGTAATTATACATTTTTGTATGGAGAAATGAGAAATAACAAGTGTCTAATTACAGTTTGACAGTAACAGATATAAGGCTAAGACAATGTATTACTAAATATATTATTCAATTAATGTAGTAGTATGCACGGTACTTCATGTATTAAGGTGAGTTTAGATCACACTTTGTTTCTATATACAGTGTAAGATAGTTATTATTCTATTTTTTTTATTAAAGTATACTGAGAAGAGAATGACGAGTAAGTTTGCAGATGAAGTTATGAAAACCGGACTGAGCTTGTCCACCTGTCATCTTGTAGAATAGTTGTATGATACCAGTATTACCAGAATTATTTGCACAAAGTTCATGTGGGAGGAAAAAGTTAGACCACTAGGTATTGGTGGGTCTTTAACTCTTCTAATTTGTGAAATACCGATGGATTAAAATAAATGCTATAGCCTATAATTAACGGTCAATGCGAATACGTTAATGTTACACACCGATAGCCACACGAAAACTACGTGCAGATATAGACTTGCCACAGTTCTCTACTGCGAAAATCTAAAGTGGTAATTTTGACTGGGAATTCACGGCATGGTAAAAAAACAATGCATCATATTTAATTGTCCCTGTATTTGATTAAAACTGTAACTGTCCTAGTGTGATTAAAACTGTATCTGTCCTAGTGATACCTACGTACGGTGGATCTACCAATAAAAGGGAATAAATATTTGAATATTAATATTTAATTGTACTTGTAATCATCCTACAATACTTACCAATCTAGTAACAGTTCTATCGTTATTCGCTCCTACAATCGATCTTATTTAGTATAAAGGGGACATAATTTCACAGCGCCGTAATAAGACTTGCCTTATTTTGTAAAGAAGTCATTTCAACCTGTAAGTAGTCAGTTTATCTCAGGCTTTCCTACAGTTTTCCTTAGCTGATAAATAGCTTCATGTTTTAATGTAATTACTCATTGTCCATTGACTCTAGTATCATGACCAAAACTTTGGTATATTTCTTAAGTTGTATCTATCTAATTAAGTATATACTGAAGTAAATTTATTCAAATTTTATTCTAACTAAATGAAACGTCAAATTGTACGTTCCAATATAGCAAAATATGTTCTGTTTCTGTGATTATTGTGTTCTACTTGTTCACTTGGTTTGTTAATATGTCACATGCTCTAAATGAGCAATGACTTTGAAATAAAATCTTGAAGTCTTGAAAATCTTGACATTGATTATTTTATTTATATATCTAAGTAATATGTTGATTTAATTCTTTGTCCGCCAACCATATTTCACCGACTTCAGCATGTTTTGTCTATTTTCGATTTTGTTTTTCATTCCAATACCGTATGGTGCTATTCGTAATAGTTATAGTATGTGTGGGAGTGTGTTACCAGGATATATCAGAACTAGGGGTACATCGAGGGTATTTTTCTCTGCACATATCGTCGAGGCCGGTAAGCCGAGACAGATATGTGCAGAGAAAAATACCGAGATGTACCCCTAGCTCCGATATATCCTGGTAACACACGAGCATTACATATTATAACTGTTTTATCGCATAGTTTATCATTAAAATTTATATATTATTTTCATTTAAATTTGTTTATTATTATTTTTATTCTTTTGATTCCCTTTCTGCGCCTCGCTGACTGAAACACTAAAACTTCTGTTTTAGACAAAATTGTTCCCCAGATAAAAGTATCCAACAGATTTCTGCATTGGTTTTAAATCTTTGCATTTTATTGGCCAAACATATTGTAAAACTTGTTGTTTTGTTTGTAAAAAAAATCAAAGAAAAAGAAACATTTGAGAAATCTCAGAATTTCATATATTTCATGTATTTCTGAATTTGGCAATAACTATCAAGTTTTTGAAATATTCTAGTTTATTTATTCTTTTACTTTATAAATGTAGGTGTTTGTGACAATTCTTTCTCTGTGAACTGTAAATTGGAGCTAAAATCATCTTTTTTTTGAAAGGAAAAAAATTATACTCCCTTGATAGGACCTCAATAGAGAAAAAGTGTTGCGATATATATCGGAACAGTTTTACTGTGCTGATATATATCGCAACAGTTTTTTTTCCAATGAAACTCTATAGAGATTTCTGTGTTGATATATATCGTAACAGTTTTGTAAAATATCAGCACAGATTTTGTAGTATTAATGTGTGTTACCATGTTTAACATACTGCAAAGATCAAAGGAAAACTGCCGCACTGTGCGATAAATTCTATTATAAAGTCAATTTTGTCTACAATTCCTTTGTTCTTTCATTTCGGCACATTCTACTCTGACTACTGCTGACTACTGCGAAACCGTTATTTTAGATATTTAACGTCCTCTGTCCGGCAAACGTAGAATAAAGCCTGGATCTAGCGTTCGGAAATGAAAATAATTTTATGAATTAATGGCAACCCTTGAGTAAATTTATTACAATGGCACTGTTACTATCTTTCTAAAGTTAAAATAAGATATTAAAACATTTGACACGTAAAATAATTCAAAATAATGCCTTAAAATTAGCTTGAAATGTGCCGTTCACTCTAATCATGGTCAAATATCTCAAAGATAAGCATAAGGACCTTTATATTTTATTTTACAACATTATAGACCATATGATTATTTACGACTGTGAAAAGTTACATTAAATTCTACATTGTAGAAAAATTTCTATCCGCGGAAATGTTATGAAAGTTGTGATTTTTCCATAGACTCCCATTATGAGAAATTGTGTGGAGTCCAAATTTTTCAGACCAGTCTAGTAAAAAACCAAGCACACGACCCAGTCTTTTTTATTTGCTGAATTTACTAAGTATAGTAGGAAGTTTTAGAAAAATAAGGGTTTTATCAAATTCTACATTGTAGAAAAAAAATACATCCGAATGTGCGGAACTACATTAAGCGGAGAATGAATTGAAGTAACTGTTGTTATTTACCGCATACTGGTGCTTCCAAAAAACTGATCGTCGTTTTACCTATTTAGATAAAAACAATTCATCTATGAATTTTCCAAATGCATCAGCTAGACCATTTCATACTATTTTTTACCAAAGGATATGGAGTCTGTGCGATATGCTATAACATGTTTTTTTGTGATTTTGATATGCATGTCAAAATATCTACCAATGATAGGGCCTGACAGTAATTTCCTATTTTTCTGCTACCAATTTACACCGCATTTGCGTTTTTCCATTAAATAATTACGAGCAAGCCTGTAATAATATCTTTCAGTTGTGGAACCAGTCGGAGAGTTATTAGCCTACAGGGATATTCCATTAATGAACTGGGTGTCTCTGGGTCAAACCATTTATTACAAGGAAGATCTGGATACTTACATCAGAACAATGGCTACGATTGCGACACTTGGTGGGTTACAGAACACTGTCTAATTAAGTAACATATCCTCTCACACATATAATTATCATTTATAATTTGAATACGTAAAAAGCTTTAGATAATTTACTAACTTAAAAGCGAATATGCTGTTTGCTTCTATGTTCACACTACAGTTTTTGGACATAACTTCAAAACAAGGAAGTCATGAATTCAGCTGAAAAAGGTCCATTCGAAAATTGCCCATCTGCTATGACTAAAACAGATATATCACATAAGAAGAATCTATAAAATTTCGATATAACAAGTAATCAACTAATATTAATTATGAATAGTTTCCTTTGCATCTAATATCTGGTGAAATATATATGACATCTTATGGTGGCATATTTCTGCATACAATAACTGATAAGTTTCGCGAAAATGTATCGAGTTTTCACGAAAAACAGAAAAGTTTTCGCGAAAACATAAAGCTTTTCACACTTTATTTTCACGAAAACTTTTACCGTTTTTCATGAAAGTTTGGTTCATTTTCACTAAACTTATCTTGTTTTCTTATGCAGAAGTGGGCACTAACACATTTTTTTCCACTCCATATTTGCAGTTCTTTCCGTAAAAAGCTTTTATGTTTTCGCGATAACTTTTCTGTTTTTCGTGAAAACTCGATACATTTTCGCGAAACTTATCTGGTTATCGTATGCAGAAATATGCCACCATAACAACTAGATTCTATAAATTTAAGTGTAAATTTAACTTACAATACTGTTTAGGGGACATGATGACATTCTTTTACTACTACACCGGTTGGAGGAGACTGGTACTGATTTCCAGTGACGGGGATGATTACAGAGGTGGGGCGGAAACCATCGAATCCGCACTAGCCAGATCTTTTTGGGATCCGTTCCTGGTAGTGCATCATTACAGTGACGTCAGGATCAATGCATCCATAGCACAAATTGACCAGATGTGGTCCAGCATTATCTTCGAAGCTAGAAGTGAGTATTACTGCTATTTTTTTAAGATCAGCAAGAGTTGCGTGCAATGGCTTTCGACATAGTCAACCTCAGTAGTCTCAAGAAAAGTGAACATTTGATATATTCCATTTTGATGCCAAACAAAATGCAACTCTATTATGCTAGAACGTTTCCCTTACTTTATGAGATAAATTCTATAAGGAGGTCCCTTTGGATCAGCAGATCCTTTGGAAGTATAAAATGCAACCCAGAAGTCTACAATGGTCATATTGTGACTGTATGATTTATGAAGTAGCACGTTTAAATTTTACGGATATTGATTTCAATATGATACGTTATGACTTTTGCTGTAACAGTTAATTGATATATGTGCAAGATTTTTATTTACCATTTATTGTTTATTTACCCGTTTATGTTCGAATTGTGAACTGTTGTAAGACAGCTCGATTTGTTACACTGAAGAACTGCGTCTGAGCAGAAAAATGGATACTTTTTGAAGCAAAGAGACTCAGTACCATGGTTTCTATTTTAGTTATTGTTCTGGTGATACCACAGGACGAGTTGCGTACTTACATGGTGCGGGCTCATCTCATGGGAATGACAGGTGGGGATTACCAGTTTCTATATGCTGATACTCAGGTATGTCTTGTTTCGTTTATGAAACATTTTTGTATGTAACAGGACCATTTTACCAAATGGTCTTCTAACGTACGCAGTGTATATATCATAACCCTAAATTGAACTTACTTAATTTGCTGTTGAAACATGCTGTGCTTTAATTGTTCAGTGAACGTTTGTCATGTCCTCTTGCTATTAGCATAAATTCTGTTTCTTGCATACCAGACGGGGATTTCCGGTATTTTTACCGGTGCTGGAAAAATCCATCTTACACCCCGGGGTGTAAGATGACTGTCGTGCAGTAATGACGTATTACGAACTACATATATGTAGGAGATTTATGTAGTTATTTATATTTTATTTCGAAAAACGGAATACAAATCCAGTACCTTGACAGTTCCTCTTTGTTCCTGATAGTATATTTCTCGATTCAAAATACGTTATTTTATCAAAATTTCATAACGATACGCTGGAACTGATAAAACAAAACCGGAACTAAACATTGTTATTTGTCTTTGAAACGTCATGACGTCTTTCCTGTTTACGGACGTTGATTTCCCGCGCTTTGTTTAAATACGCTGCTATAAGAAATAGTTCTAAAAAGAAAGCCGTTCGACTGATTTTATATTTATTATTATACCTTGATATCGGTATGCAAGAAAAAGATTCCGTCACAGGTAATAGGTGCAGATGGGAATATCCGGCTCTCGGGTAACTGTTTAGGCGGTAACTCGGTAGGAACCTCGTTACCGCCTAAACAGTTACCCTCGAGGCCGGAAATTCCCAGCTGCACCTAAAACCAGTGAAAGAATCTTATAGTCTGCAATATATATCAACAACATAAAATAATAATGGAGTGTATTTTTTCTTATATTTCTGATATTTGCAATACACAAACGACGAAATAAAGCGTATTCAAATTTATAAAACTGCATGATATGCAATATTTGAAAAAAAATGGGATATTTATACATTAAACATTGTTTTGGCTGACAAAATCGCAAAAGTACCAAAAGTAATGAAATTGCCGTTAAAAACCTACATGAATCGGCGTTAAAAATAGTTAAAGATGTGGTCTTGTCCTAGGAACGGTCACATCAGCACATTTTCTGGCTAATAGATTCTTAATTTGATAAGTATTTGTTCAGTCTCTTTCACCAGGTAGAATCTGAAAATCTGCTTGGACCAAGTTTGGATTGTTCTATGCAAATGTAAATTATATTTTGTTTGTACAGGAAAGTGACATTGAGATCCTTTTAAACAGAGCTCTATATTAGATTACCACAATTACACCCTTAAGTTTATGACAAAGGCGTATTACCACATCGAGTGCTTGCTCAAATATATTATATATCACGTCTCTGATATTGCTAGCGTGTAGTACATTAGAAAAGATCGGTGCAAACAGTCTCGAAAGACGAAATTGTCTTAAGGAGGTAGGTTACCTTGTTTCAAGGTTAAATTCAAATTAGTTGAACCGCAGCATTTTTTTGTTTTTCGTGTTATATGAAGTTTTAACTGCTACAATCTCAATTTCGTTTGTCTTTGTCTCTTCAAGTTCAATTTTTATCCAGGTTTAAAGAACATGACCCTCTAAAGGTATTTCATATCGAAAGAAGAAGGAAAATACGGATATTTAACACTTTTCAGTGTATTTTAGTTTCATTGATATCCGTAGAAGTCTGCATAATTGATACTTTTACTAGTATGCACGTTAGCTTTCTAATATAAGCTTAAAATGTATATTTCGCGGGGCTCGTGTTTCCATGGTAACGCATTTTCTGTCATTTTTAAACAACTATGTATAAAAATAGGGGTTTTCGACGGCTTCAGTGCCATTCTGTTAATGACCAACATGGAATATTTGGGTAATATTATTAGCAAAATACCAAGCACTTTACATGGTACCCTATTTTTCTTAAAGTTTAAAGTAACCATGGCAACAGAGATGTTTAAAATAGCTTTTATCTTGCTTTTTGTCGTAATTTCTTATAAAAAATATTGAATAAGATTATCTTTCTAGTTGATGTAGCTTTAAAACATATTATTTCTAACGTAAGTTATATTTTCGTGTTATTTGCGTTTATTCAAACAAATTTCACAGCTTAGAATACTTACAGCAGTACCCCTTGTCTGGCATTTTTCATGGAAACATCGTTCAGCATGCTGCTATTATTCTCATGGATATTTTTGAAATGAAAATAAAAAGCCGAAGTTGTGTTTCTTAAACAGACCAGTGTCAATCAACGCTATTGAATTTCACATTTAGATACATAGGTCACGGGCTTCGTTTCCATGGTAACATCAATTCAATACAAGAAACCACAATTTTCTACTGAAATTTGAACAATTTTAGATCTTAGTTTTAGTATATAAGTAACAAATTATCAACGGAACCTGAAAAATAGGTATTACAAATCAAACTGCTAGATTTTTTATTTGAAAATGGCCGTAACAAGTAACCTTTCACCCAGCTATATTCCAAAAAACATTGGTTACCATCATCCATTTTCTTACATTCCGCATAACATTTTAATATAACTACATAAAAGGAGCAAAATATTGATTATTATTCAGAGCAAAAGACTCGTAAAAAGTATTTCAGCAAATAATGGTTATTTGAAAATAGTTAAAATAAAGAAAATGCACAGAATAACGTACTTTCAAGATAAAAGCTATTAATTTTGCGCGGTAACTGACACGAAACGTCATGACGTCAATGACGTCATTTTAAGGCAACATTGTTTTGAAGCGTTTCTGTGGCAATTTATTCGTTATTTCTGCATTATTAAACCATAAAGCATCAGATCGAAGACAGGTTCATGATTTGTTTTCAGAAGAATGAATATACAAACACATTTAGTTTGTCGTAAACGTCGTCGTAAATCGTCACGTTAGCTTCCGGTTAGACATGCGCACATACAAATATGAAGGTAACCTACCTCCTTAATATATTCTAATTGCGTGACTATGTAAACAGTTTGAATTTCGTAATAATTTAAAAGTATGAATTTAATGACATAAGTATGAACACGGTTAATTAAATAAATATGCATAGCGTGTCTCATGCTATTTACATATGATTTAGTTAAAATAAAGAATAGTCAGGACTGTTAACTGGCTTTATGCTGAAATGTCTTTGAACCTGTATTAGACATTAGAATACCTTTCGCACAGGAACAATTAAATGTATAAAAATTGTATAAAATACTTTTTAAACACTATAAATAAGGTATCTAGTAAAATGAAAATAATAGTTGAGCACTACGCTCTAACACCCACGACGGTGTTCATATAGACCATACTGAGACTGTCTAATCCGATCCCTGTGAAAATCGTTTTCCTCTATAATACGTATTAATCTATAAACTGAGCAGATTCCTATGCCTATAGACTGAAATGATGTATTTCAACAATACGGTGTTATTATTATGCTACAGCCTGCAGACAGCGCAGCGTTGACCTATATTAACAGCGTCCAGCTTTGGAAACAAGGTGACCAGTATGACGAGGCGGCACGACAGGCCTTCACAAATGTTCTCTACGTATGTTTTTCACTTATAGATACAAACGAACCTAAATCATGGAAAACACCTTTTATGGGAACGAAACACGGAACGGGAAAGGCACATTGCTTAGAAACAATGAATACATTCAATTTCACTGTCATAGAATTCCATTGAAGCCTGTGCTAGGGTGAAGGAATTGCGCTTTTCATTAGCTCTCCTGAACAGACTAGGTCAGACCAAGTCTGCTATCATTTTGCTTGGTGTTGTTCTATGCATCCTAGGGATCTTCTTATAGATTTTATAGAATATCACAACAGCAGTTCTTAGATGCCATGTGACGTCACAATGGTCTCTCTGTTCTTGAACTCCGTGTTGTTATATTTTCTGGTTCTTTGAGACCATGGGGCTCATTTAGTTTTACTATAAAACTTCCGTTCCCGACTCAGTCAAACCGAGTGTGCTAATAATTTTCTTGGTTGTGTTCTATACTTCCAAATGATCTTTTTATTTTATTATCGTATGCAGAGAAAATCGTGAGTGTAAAAATCCTGGCACGGTTTTCACGATTTTTAAAGTGGACGTCTGCACTGCACGTATTTGATATTGATGCTGTTCTCGTTTATTTTTTTTTAAGTTTGGGCTTGGCCTAGATTCTCGGAACGTTTCAGACTGGCAGAATGAGGCATACGATGCATACAACAACATTTTCAGTGGCCGGACTGATATACCTGCACCAACAGAGGTGAGATTTACTTGAGAATCACTGATATTAAAGCGGTACCCGGATATAACAATGAGGAATGGAAGCGCTCATTACCAATATAACTTACTCTTGAATTTCTTACGATGTAATAATAATGAAATAAACAAATGTTGGTTGATAGTTATATAATATTTACGTAATGCTGAATGCATTCAAGGACAATTTAGCTTTGTTCGTCACACAATAAAATGGAGGTTGAGGAGTGTGTGTAGCTAAACTGTAAGAAAACACTAGTATACAGCATTGAAATTAGCACTTCTTGTAATAGATTTCTATAGAAAATGAAGTTAACGAAGACATTTTTTATTGTTTTACAGCCGGATCAGTTTTCTGCATATCTTCACGACACAATCGTGTTGTATGCCAGAGCCTTGAACGATTCTCTAACCGGCGGCTCTGATAGAAGCGGAAGTTCTATCTATCAGTATGCGTCGTTTGTGTTATTCAAAGGTATTTACTTTTGAAAACCTAGAAGTGTTATATATTTTGTTGGGCTTTATCATCTTTCTGAAAGACATGAGTATTTCAATCTGCTAATATTGAATCATTAAAACCTTATCGTTAAAAACAATTTTTCCCAAAGAAATAACCCTGATCCTTTTTGGCATGTTCTAAAATATGGTCTTGCCTGGTCTGGCCTGACGAGCCGTAAGTTTTGACCGGGACAGGCAAGGAAAGACTAGGCCAGGCCAGAGATTAGAACATGCCGATGCTTTTACTAATTACATAACCTATCAATCCATTCTAGCCTGACTCTTTTACATGAAAGTACGCTAAAATTGCATTAGATGTTAGCTATACCAGTCAAGATCTACAACTTGTTTGATGAGAAGCTGAAATAAATTTTGTTATTATTAATAATAACCTTGTAAATTTCACGACAGAGCTACCCAACAGTTGAACACACAAAACACGATAAACTCAAAGACAAATATTTCATTTTCCTCTGATATAATTTTGAAACATTCTACTATTCAGGGTTATCCGGGGACGTCGTGATGGGCAACTTTGCTGACAGGCAACCTACATTTTTCGTTTATGACATGGATCTCTCTGGTATATTCCAAGAAGTTGCTAGGCTCCAGTTTGTCATTAACGACAACGAAACAGCATTTAACACGGTAATTTTTTTTACACATGAAAAGCATTTCTCAGATATAGCAGGATCTAGCATACGTCTGAAATTATATTACGATCCATAACTGCCATGTTTGAATAAACCACATGATCCCTAGACATGCCTAGGCGCCCCGTGACCATGCCCGGATACCGTTTACAAAAAAAGATAAGAAAAACAATCTAAAATATAAATTACTCATTTCATTATTTAAACTGCTAATAACAGATTAACCTCTCCTTTTATAAAAAGTATGTTCATGCATGAAAGACTTCTATTTCCAGACTTGGCTGTACACAAAGATTATTTGGGGTGATGGGAGAACCACCGATGACCCTTATATGCCACCTGACACTCCACCTTGTGGATTCTTTAACGAAAATTGTCCACCCGAATCTGAAGAAGGTTAGAAATGCATGAATACACTAACTGCTCAGCTGTAGGGCTAACATTTTCTCAAAAGCGACACGCATATGGCACCTGAATTAGTGTTAGTTATCATCTGGTTACTCTTGATCTCGTTCTGACCATTTACACATAAAACTGTTGCCGTGACGTCATCTTTAAAACACTGCCCTTTAACTTAATCCAAAGACATCGAATGACTTTCCTTGTTCTTAACGCTAGAGTACGGCACGTGTACATGCTTCCGTCCGTTTGCATAGAGTGAGCCGGTCTGGCTAAACTGATCACTCTCTTGAGATTTTAGAAATGTACTGTGATAGTTTTGTACATTGTTGATAGGAACTAACCGATTTAAGGTATTGACACAGACTGACATCTCAGAATTATTTCCCAACAATATAGCTTAACATTTAATGCAAGACCATTTAGCTTAACATTTTATGTAAATACCTTTTAGCTTAACATTTTATGTAAAGACACAAGACAGACAAGCACCCCATACATCAATGGTCTTAATGAACGTCAATAAATGACACTATTAAATACATTTAATGATATGTATTGTATCTTTATTGGCAATAATTTAAGAACTGATAAGAGTTTTTGAACTTATGGATGGAACAGTGTTATCTTCGTCTATCCCTGCCAGCATTTTTCTTAAAAATGCGAAATAAGTCAAGTTTTATTTTATTCTGCATTATCAAGTAAATGTGTTTTCTTGGTTATAACTTTTCTGGCTCTCCTTTTTTCAGATAATACATTGGTAATAGTTTTGTCTGTATGTATCCCGTTGGTCGTTGTGCTAATGGTAGCATTTCTTATATTTAGGTAAGTACAGAATAAGTCAACATATATACAATGATATAATACTAGTATCGTACTTTTTAACTTATATCTGTTGAAACTAAGGAAGCTACGTATCCTTATAATTATATAAAGCAACGTTTTTCTGCATTTATTATGTTTCAACCTTTAGCCGGCTGGTGGCTAGTGATTTTGTCTTTGCGACCAGCGCGTACCAAGATAAGCCTGCACGTGCGTGCGCGCGCGCTGATCATTGTCTAGACTGTTCGCTATTCAGCTAGTAAATTTTCTGTGGGTACTCCTTCAAATGATAAATGGTACTGCCCAAACTGAATGATAAACCAGTCCATTTTAAAAATTTGGCTGGTTAAAGGTTAGTAAACTTGCTCTAAACGTGTCTGTAGTGACTGTTTACTCTGTATTTTTGCTCCAAATATAGAGTAAGAAAATGTTTAGAATTTCTAATTTTGATTTCAGGTGGTGGAGGAGAGAACGTGCGCTACAGAACATGTCGTGGAAAATTAACTACTCTGACCTTAACTTCAACTTCCAGCACAAGAAGTTACAGTCATCATTTATGGTACTAGAACTTTATTCAACAATCAGTCCAATTCCAGTTTGGTATAGCAATTATATACTCGACATTGATATAGATTCTTCATGCAAATAATGCACTATCGGTCTGAAATTGAGTACATTTTCGTGTAATGTTTGAATATGCTTCCTGTAAATTATCCAAAGTTAAATGGTAAAATTGTTATCGTTGTATCTTGTCATCATTATTTAGGTAATTAGATGCCAGTTGTTTAACAATTATTTGTTCATTAAACCATTAAATACTTCCGCGCAATTTTGTCCATCCAAGGTATATGGTAGGGTGAATTTTGCCAAAAAAGTCCACTATTTCTAGGGGTAACCCGGACCCAATTCTTAACAAGGCTTCTTATATACCGACATGTTTGTAAAAGTTTGTAGATTATAAAAGTGCCGGCATATATTGGCATAAATGGTGGCGAGCTGAGAAATCCAAGATGGCGTCCAAGATGCATGGCCGCCATAACATGAAAAAGGTGTTTTTGTTGTTTTTTTTTTTTAAATAAGGTTTTCTTCATTCACTTCTGATGAAATAAACTGCTGACATGCATTGTTTTGTAGAATTATTGCAACATACCTTTCATGAATTGTAAAACATTTAAATTGTTACATTTAAAGGTAAAACAAATTTTACCCATTCATTATCACTTATTTGTAGTTTTGAAAATTAGTACTTAGAATAAATACTTTTGAAAGAATTCAAAGAATGGCACAAAAAGATTATCTGATACAAAGAATGACAATTATTGATGTTTTACAGTAAAACTGTTGTTAAAGGTACTCATACTGATGTGATTTTATATGCGCATTACAAGCAGGTAAACAGAAAAGTACTTGAAGAAGTTGATACATATTGATACATGTGTCTAATTTTCTTCCTCAAGTTATGCAGGTATGAAAAACACTTTTTTGGTCAGTTTCTAGTTCTATTTCATGTTTTTTATTCCCTTAATGATATGGATTTTTTCCAGTTATGAGGTCAGAACATCAGAATAGCTACATATTTGGTTCATTTATGGTATTTTTTTTAAATACTGTATATTAGTACATTTAATTGTATTCGTTATCACGGACACGGATAATGTCGTTTAATCCATGGATAAGTTTTCAATGCTATCCAATTATTGTGCGCATATTGCCTCAAGCAAGAATATATTTTTGCATAACTTGAAATATATGTCCCTTGATAGAACATTATAAAACGTTTTGAAAACGTTTCGGCGATGTCACTGAAATAATTAAAAGTCTAATAAATCAGTTTTACAGGAGCTGAAAAAATAATCATTGTCATATTTTCCAAAAAAAGATATAAAAATATTCGGTTTTAAAAGTCAAAACTGAAAACGAATTTACACTATTACCCTGCTCAAACGTAAGAAAGATGCCATATATAAACTACATGTATTTCTACAAACCCCTTGTTTAATAGTTGACTGATAACCTATCCCAAAAAGGGATACGGTAGGTTGACAAAATTGTCGCCCCTTTTTCGTTAGAGAAAGGGGCATCGACCCTGTGATGCGTGTGTGTGGTCGCACGGTCACATATTTTTTTTACAACGGTATCCCTTTTAAGTGTAGTGAGAAATGTTCAGTGGAAAGGGCTCAATGTGTGCTGGGGTTACACTTTCTCAGTGATCATTGCTAATGGTCAGTGAGAAGTGATCACAGCTCTGAGTACTTTGCACAGAACATTGATCATCTAGTAGTGTTCACGGCATTGTGAGTACTGCTCATTGGGCAGTGTTCACGGTATTCTGAGTACTGCTCACTGAGTAGTGTTCACATTACCGTGAGTACTGCTCATTGAGTAGTGTTCACGGTATTGTGTACTGCTCACTGAGGAGTGTTCACGTCACTGTGAGTACTGCTCACTGAGTAGTGTTCAAATTACCGTGAGTACTGCTCATTGAGTAGTGTTCACGTTACAGTGAGTACTGCTCACTAAGTAGTGTTCACGTCACTGTGAGTATTGCTCACTGAGTAGTCATCACGTTATCACTGAGTACTGCTTACGAAATAGTGTTCACGTTATCACTGTGAGTAATGCTCACTGAGTAGTGTTCACGGTACTGTGAGTACTGCTCACTGAGTAGCATTCACGGCACTATGAATACTGCTCATCGAGAATGAACTTAAGCACATGTTTTGCGTAAATACTTTTGAAATTTGAAAATTGTCCTGAAATTATATGCAAAATGTATACTTTTATCTATCCGATATTTGAGTTTTATAATTATTTGACATTTTGACCTTTAATCTGCATAATAATTTTAAGCAATTTATGTTAAAAAGATACTCATAACCTCTGACATATCGTAGTAAAATATTAGACAGAAAAAGTATTAAAATTTATATGAAAATGTAGACATGATGGTGTGTTTAAACATGGTAGTCATCATTACTTTGGTGGCGGCCATCTTGGACACCATCTTGGATTTCTCAGATCGTTACTTTTTATGCCAATTTATACCGGCAGCCTGATAAACTTCAGACCAATACAAACATTTTGGTATAGCCTTGTTAAAAATTGGGCCCGGGCTCTTTTTGAATGGCCTAATTGTCGCCCTACCAATATGATAACTTAGATTCATTCTACAATTATCGGAATACACAATCTATGTATTGGTTTCACTCTTTCCCCTTCTTTACAAATCAAGTGAGTGAGTGAGTTGGGTTTTACGGCGAATCGGCACAAAATGGTCATATATCGCCGAGAAGAAGTTATATTGAAAACGCCAATGTTGTGATTATAACAGACCACTGCATATTTATCAAGTTCCTGAACAGAAGAGCTTGTCTAAATAGAGTCGGCCGTTCAGCCAGAGTCACTAATTCTAATTCTCGATATGGACTCGACACGCTTTTTGACCACCACATAATCCGACATGCTTAGACAAAGTCTATGGCATTTCGACCACAAAAATACATAATAAGCAATATTCTCCGCGTCTTTCT